>NC_052489.1:28263784-28333264 GCF_009730915.1 Dioscorea cayenensis subsp. rotundata | reverse complement strand
AATGCCATTACGTATTGCTGACTCTTACTTTGCCTAACCTCCTCCTAATAATGATAGTCTCTCTGTGATATTGTGGAGAAAAAACTGATTCATATGTTAGTGCCCTAACCGTTGAGCTTGATTAATTGAATGTCAAACTTAAGATGCGAAAATTCAACTAACTAGACATTTGTTTGTGTCCTCTGGACCAAACTACTGTTTTTTTTTTTTTTAAGAAAGGAAATGCTTTCATTAAATTGTATGTTACTTGTCTACATATCTTTAAAAAATAATCATAGAATAGAATTGAACGTAGTTTCATTCTAATAAATAATGTTTAGTGAGGACTTAAAATAGAATTTTCAAGCTCTCTCAACAGAGCTAGTTGCTTAATGAACTTAATAAAAATAAAGAATTATGTTTCTGCGGAAAGAGAAGCTCATAGACCAAGACACGTAAAATTAATATGGAGAGAATAAAGATAATTGTTTAAGAAGTGAGAAATTTCTTAAAGACCAAATTAAGTGATAAAAATTACTAGAGAGACCATGGATGAGAAACTGGAAGTTTCTAATTTGACCATTAACTCCTATATTGTTCTAGCCACATATGATGTTGCATGAAATTCTATAATGTTTAGCACATAAGAACCCACTGTAAACGCCCTTAGTGAGAGAATCATGCATGTTGGTTTTGAAAATCAAGTGTAAATTTTTTGAGATTAACGGTAAAAAAGAGAATATTAATCACCTCATTGGTTAAGTAATAATATAGGTAAAGCAAGTAACCATCCATTTTTTTTAATTAGCCCAGGTTTAAGTTAACCTTCCATCTTTATTTCTTTTTTTAAAATAAAAATGTTATCTGAATTCCTTTTATATAGGTTAATATATTATGTGCATTTTTTTAAAAGTGAAGGAAAAAATAGATTAATTTTCATAAAGAGAGTTTTTCCATAAAATAAATTATAGAAAGATTTTACGAAGGACATTGACCTATATAAACATTATATTTTTGTGTTATTAATGGAGCTAGGTAAGATAGATATGTATATTCCGCCATAGCTATGAGTAACGAATCAATTTTTCATAAATAATCCTCAATGATTTTTAATAAAAGAAGGTTGTAATTTTTTTTTCAAGTATGTACATTCTCTATCTTGGAAATATTTTTAAGTATTGCTTAATTTCTTGATGAATTTCTCAGTCTCCCTTAGTTTGATATATTTATCAAATATAAGTTCTTAAATATCTCCAGGACAATACTGCTAATGAGGACTTGCTCTTATGATATGATTATATATACCTTTATCTTATGCTTTCGCTCTTTTTAATTATTCTCATATGGAGAACCCATCATCTAGGGACGTCTCTAGATTTCAAATCTAGGGATGTCCATAGTAGCCATTGGATGAAAATCTGACGGCTCTTATCATTATAAACAGTAGAAACCGCGTTCTACAGTGTTGTACAGTAATCATGAACAGTAAAAAGGTGTACAGTGTTTATATAATCAATCAACCATCGGATGATGATCCAACGGCTTAGATTTAAAAATATCCCTAGATTTGAAATCTAGGGACGTCCCTAGATGATGTTTTCCCTTCTCATGTGTGTGTATGTATATATATGACCATTTGAAACCAAAAGCAATCATACATACATCTATTGTGAGCTACATTGTTCGTTGTGTGCTAATTTAGTCTTATAGCTCTCTTTAAAATAAGAATTTATCCTTAACATACACAAATGAGAACAGTGTGATTGTGGACTAGTACTATTGTCTCTGAATTAGTTCAAATTCAAACATTCTTTCATGAATTGTGGTTGTTGGTGCACATTTATGCAGCCTATCATATATATTGTCTTTACTAAATTAAATGTTGATATCAAATAGATAAAAAGAGCATGTTGAGGAAAGTTTTGGATCTTAAGATAGACCTGGTTTTCTTTTCATACTAATTATATATACATATACGTTCTCACAACAAATTTAGCCGATAATATAAAGAATGATTCCCTCATTTCTCACTGAAATGAGTTAAATTTTACTTTATTTCAATTCATTTCATTTATTTAGAGTACTGGAAATAGTGCCTATATATATATATATATGCAGGTTTGAAGAAAGAATACGGTGATGAAAATCATCAATTATTCGGTTAGTTCTTTCGTACGTGTTGTTTCGGTTTATATAATTAAGCACAAGAAACTAATTAATGTTTTGAGCTATTGCATACAAATTAAATGAGAGAAGACCTGCAGGAATTAACTTTAGAGGAGCTAATGCATCTTCAGAGAACAATTGATATTAATTAATTAGATTAACATGTTTGCTGGAAAGACAGGTATATATATATATATGCTTCTATATATTCATGCATATTAAATTATTCAAGGTCTTTATCATTCACTCATCAACTAATTGTTATTCAAACTGTTAACAAATAATGGAACTGTTATAAGTAGTCTCAAGCTAAAGGTAAGAAATATAAGTTCCTTTTAATGCTCAGGCTGAAAGAAAAGGTTAAGTTATTTTTATGTGTTTGTTTACAATGGGTCTGCATGCATGCATGCTGCATTCTTTAGAAATATTAATTAATATACATATCATATGATTATGTGGTTTTTAATTGTGATATTGCTCAAGTGGCCCTCCAATTATTTGCACAGATCAAAAAGCATGTTTCATTAGTTGACGACAACCTTGGCAACAGGCAATAATTAATATGCATGCATGTTTCATCACTGTTGCATATGGAACATGCTTGCTGTCTGAGAATCTATGACCTCTTTTTAATGGTTCTTTATTTATTTATTCATTTGTTTAATTTTTAACATGCCTGAGCAAATCACTATTTCATGATTGAGAAGTTTGTGAAATAGGACCTTTTCAGGCTAAAGATTTTTAGACTCGTTATCAGTGATTTATTTATTATTAGAGTAGCTGACAATCTTAATTATATTGGTTAATTAATTTGAGAAAATATAGAGATTAAAATATAAGTTTAGTGCGCACAACTCTTTATTTTTTATTTGAATTAAATCTAAATAACTTGTTGGGTTTACATGATCACATACATTTGAATTTTATTTGCATGAACATTGACGTATTGTGTTGCATTTGATTTATAAGAATTTACATTGAATTAATTTTTAAAGATTTAAATGCAAAAAATATTATTTGGATGTGATTAAAAGCATCAGATGTTTTAGGCAGTGGTACGAGCAAATGCAAATGGCCGTGAAAAAAAACCAAAAAATCACTCGTATTGCCATTGGTACAAAAACATCAACTTGATTATATTAAACATAATTAAAGTAACTTTTATTTGGAAAACCAAAAGCGACAATTTTTTTTTTAATTTTTTTTGGGTTATTTTATATTAAATTATTATTTTTATTTTTATTATTATTATTTGATGAAATGTTGGGGGTGTGCATGGGTCTTGAACTCTGAGATATGTGAGGTAATGTTTTTACGGTCCGGTCAATTATTGCTAGGCATAAAGCTTCCAGTAGATTTGATGAGTAAAATTGGAATTGAATCCAATTTTTGAAGTAAATTTGTTTCTTTTTAATGTTGTAGTTTTGTCTCTTCACTTTTGTGTTTGTTGTTTCTGTTTCTTTTGCTGATTTGTTGAGGGTATTAGAAGTGATTTTTTCTGTTTTTTTTTTTTAAATTGGAATTAAAGATCTTGTAGCTCAGTAAGTTTTGGTGGTGGAAGTGAATAAATAATATTGTGTGATCACACAAAATCTTAACCAAAATTAAAAAAATTAAGTTAATGATGAAAAACACTAATAAATAATGGCATTTTTAATGGTAAGGCTACTCAATAATTGTAGGCATGTCAATTGTTAATCCATCAAACTCTTTAAGAGCATCTTTGACTACTGAGCAATTTAATACACTTGTCATCCTTTCAATCTATCAAATTCTTATTTATTATAGCTTTTCTTTTATAATGGCTATAATATAATATAGGGCGCCCAATAATTTCATTTATTATTTCAATTATTCATATCATACATTTCAAAATTTTTAAATAAAAATAATTATTTTAACAAATATATAATTTTCTATAAAATTAAAATATTATTATTTTATTAAAGATGATTTAATTTTTACTCCGTCTATTAAAAAATTAAATTATTTTATCTAAGTAATGAAGAAATAATAAAACAAGTTAATGTGAATTCAAAGATGCAAAATAAAAATTGTCAAATTTAAAATATTTATAACATAATTTTGAAAATAAAAAAATTGTTGCAAAAAAAAAAAAAATTAAAAAAAAAATTTATCTTTGAAAAATCATGATATTGTTGAAGAGGTGCGGCGACAGTGTCATTTGAAAAAATATTAGTGAGTCGAAAAGCTGAGTGGTGATTAAAGTGTGTTTATTTAACATTTAATTATGAAGAGTTAATTTAACTCGATTAAAACACCATTAAAAATGCTCTAACATAACCAAGGACCAAATTCTGTGCTCTGTCATGTCAATACATCACCTCAGTTCAAAGCCTAGTGCAACCCTTCATCTCTCAAAACTTAAAATAAGAAAATAAAATAAAAATTCATCAATCACTCAATCAATCAGATCATGAAAACTAAAAATTAAAATTATACTATTTTGGTTCTGGAATTTTTCATTGGCGTTGATTTTGAGCCATACCCTGTATGCATATATTCGTATAGATTTGATGCCTCCCAAATAATGTATAAATTTTTAAGCTTATTAAAATGTTTTTTTTTTTTTTTTGCATTACTTTACATATCATAAATTCGTGATGAGTATTAAAAAGATATACATTTTTTAGAACTTTTAAATACTTTTAAATTTATTAATATACTTTATGAAATTACTATTTTATTCTCTTGTTTTATCTATTCATGTGATTTTACAAACTAACAAAATGTGGGAGAATTTTTGTATATTTTACTTTAAAGTGATGGGCTTAAGCGAGCTTTAGTGACTTTGTTGTGATATATAAGAGACACATGATTTATAAATCTTATTAGAGTTGCATTGCATCATGTGAGCTTGCTCCAATTCTAACTAATTTGTATAAACTCGTTTGATCATGGATGAGGCCTATTAATCATGATTTAGTGAATGGTTTCATGAAGATGACCAATATTCTATTAATCAGTTGTACAAATATTATTATCACACATGGGGCTAAGAGTTTTAGGGACATTGAATATATACATTTTAATAGATGAAACCATTTGGAATGCAGTTTTGGGGAAGACGTACCAAAGCAATAAATAAATAAATAAATAAATAAAGATAAAAAGATAAAAAGCACGTGATGATTTTACTTGTTCTTTTGTGGAGCATCAAGGTATGCTTTAATGCAGATATGCGGATTGCAAGTTGTCAAATTGCTCGAAGGGGTCCCACGTTAACTTTTTTACAATTAAAATATATGTTTCACGATTTGTTGGCAAAGTTGACATGATTGTTTCCCATTGAATTATCAATATTTACTGCTACCATGAATTTGAATTTTTTTTAATTATATAAAGAGAAAATTAATTTTTAGTACCTGAAACTTTTCAAATATTCCCAAAAGTCCCTATGATATTTTGCAAATCCAGCCTTTTTGAGTTTCGTAGCATTGCACCTCTCCCATTATATTTTTTGAATATCTCAAAACTATTCTTGAATGCAAATTGATTTGACTAATAAAATGGTCCCAAGATTTTAAAAATTGGATGATGTTTAAAAAATAGAAATGTAATTTCAGTCATTTTGATCCACAGTTGGATGGGGAAGTTATGGTCATAATAAAGAATAGTTTTTTCGAGGATATGTCAAAATTTTTTTTGTAGATATAGAAAAGTATGAGTAACTATTTTGATGATTTCTTTTATATAATTAAAATTGAGATGAATACACTATTTCACTATTTTTTCCTTTAAAAATTTTTATTATTAAAAATATAATTTATTAATTTTAAAATATCAATTTATTATTGATAAAATGAACAATTAATCTACCATAAAATCCATGTTATACAGAAATGATATCTCCATGTCTCTTGTTTAGTTAAAAAAATAATTTTCAATATTAATTAAAAAAATATTAATAATTAAGTAGTTTATTGATAGTGGGATCTCATATGTATGTGCATGGATTCTGTTTCATTTGTTTGTTTGATATTTATGTACATTTTTTATTTTTTAAATGACCGGTCATTTAAAAAAAATCAACTCATATAATTAATTTTTTTTTATGTAAATCAATATTATTTAAAATTTTATATTAAAGACACAATAATAATAATAGTAATAATAATAATAATAATAATAAAAAAAATATGGTTTAGCAGAGCTATTTACCGTAGGAAATGACAGTCACAACACACAGATATGCACAATCGATGGTCCCCATCAAAAACACAAGAACCAACATATCTCTTCCCCATCCTCATCCACTTTGAATCTCTCAACAACAACAACAACAACAACAACAACAGCAGGAGTCACAGGACCCCACGTTATCATACGGACAGGGAAATGAAGTGACTGATCTACATGTATCCAGCAGTACCAATGGAATGGATAGGCACAAAAGATCCCATTTTAAATAAAGTAAAGGGAAGGGAAAAGCATGAAAACTAAATAACTAAATAAATAAATAAAAGGACAGTGAGAAACTTGGAAAAGGAAAGAAAAAAAAAATAGTACTATTGAAAGACCTCTTCCTCCTTCTCTTCATCTCCTCTCAAAAACCAGCCACAAAATTAGATCTCAAACATACAAAACGGGTAATATTATGAGTAGATCTCTTCCCTCTTTCTATCTTCTTTTGGCATATGCATGTCTATATGTGAAGGGTTTGAACTATTTCTTTTTCTTGTTCTTCATGTGTTCAGTGGTATTTGCTTGTTGATGAGAAGGGGTTAGTAGTGAACAATGGCAAGGGAAAAGATAAAGATTAAAAAGATAGACAATGCAACGGCGAGGCAAGTGACGTTTTCCAAACGCCGGAGAGGGTTGTTCAAGAAGGCACAAGAGCTTGCCATTTTGTGTGATGCTGACGTTGGGCTTATCGTCTTCTCGGCTTCTGGGAAACTCTTTGAATACGCCAGCTTAAGGTATACATACATGCATATATATATATATATATATATATATATATTGATAATAAAGAAAGTCTGAGATTGAGAAGATTAAGATCATATATTTTGATATTGTTATGCATGTTCTTCTGGTTTTGGGTTTTGGTTTGCTAGTTTTTTTTTTCTTTTTTTATTTTTTGCATAGTTCTGATTGTCTGAGTGAGTGTTTTGCATTGGAGAACAAGTTTGGAGGATGATTTGTATATATATCCAAGAAGCTGTCTCTTGCTGAGCTGCTTCTTCTTCTTCTTCTTCGGAGAACAAGTTTGGAGTATGATTTTAAAGGATTTATATATACCTAAGAAGCTGTCTCTTGCTGAATTTTTTTTTAATTATTTTTTAAGTTTCTCTACAATTGTGGAATATTTCCATATAAACAGGTCTATTTTTCTGACTCTTTAAGAAGTGATCTTTAGTTCTTTGACGGTGAGAAAGTTGTACATCATCACCATGGGGTGGATTTCCCACATGGGAAAAAGAGAACTCAGAAAGAGATGGAAGGAAAAGGAGAATTAAAGAAAGATTTCATGGGCAACAACACATCCTTTGTCTATGTTCTTTGCTGATTTCCTGTCTAATCTTCATACTGATCTCTCATTCTTTTAGAAAGTTTCATTATCATACCGTTGACCATATTTCACAATTTTTAATTAAAATATATAAATTACAATTTTATTGAAAACAAGAAGGCAAACATTTTTTTTATATCGGATTAAAGTGGGAAGAAATGAAGGGTAGCATACAAAACAAGGAAAGAGGGACAAGATTAAGTATGAGAGGAGGTTAATTATACACTCCACCTGGAGTAATAAGAAGATTAAAACAGAATTACAACATCTGTCTACAATGTCATTCAGAAAACAATCACTGGGAGTGGATAATCCATCCTAGGTAGAAGGGCAAGAGTCTAACTCCTTAGCTGGGATTTGACATTGTGTGTTATCTGATCATGATTAATTGGTGGACGAGCTTAGTAAATCAAGATTACGCTTGATAGTTGTGAGGGAGTCCTCTTTATTTGAGTCTTTGCTTTAGGGCGGTAGATATTCATAGAAGAATTGTATGATTGATTTTAATTAGAATTAAAAAAAAAAGACAAGAAACAACAATAAAAAATGCAATTATTTCATTTCAACCAAAATTTTTTTGAAAATATCTTGAGCAAGTTTTTCCTAAGTACACTGAAGATGGGCACCTAAGTTTAGCCTCCAAGAAGACTACACCTTTAGCACTCAATTATGAAACCGGTAAAGGCTGAATATTTATGTAGATGAAGTGGTTCTATATTTATATTGGTGATGGCTATTTAAATTAAAGATGGTTTATCGTTTCTTCCACAGGATTACCGAGCATGCATACATGTTGTAGGCAATCTATCTCAATCTACTTTTCAAAATTATCTGATGTTGGGATCTTATTATCCGATGCAAAGTTAATTAAAAATATTAATTTGATGAGGGCAAGGTCCTTGTTAAAGTATTAATCCTAGGGTCCCCCAGAGTCAACTGTCATTGAGAAAATGATAGAACAACTTTACAGGAAACATATTGCACTCAAGTTTTCAAAGCATGGCATTGCACAAATTACATGAGGTTTGGAATTCTAGTGTGAAGTTCCCCCAGCATTGTTGTTGTGCTAGCAATTGTGGCTGGCTAGTAGTTAAGTATCTCAGATCAAAAGAACAATTTTCTTTGTGGGTTGCGTGTGTGGGTGGGTGTGGAGAGATATAGTGAAGGTTTTAGGTTATCCATTTTGGGTAATAGTTGAGCTATGGGGGACTGACGCAAACATTATTGGTGGGGCCCATCCTTCCACAATCATTTTTCATGAAATAGTATCCCTCTAGGATTTTTGAAGTGCAGGACAGGTCGTCGAAACATGCAATTTTATTTGAACTGAGAAGTTTCCTAAAGCATACTAAATCTCTTTTTAAAGGGTGATGAGTAACTGAATCAGTGCAATACTGATGTAATCACCACACAATCGCATTAACACTCAGTGAAACCTTTATGTGAGTTAATAATAACTTTTTAAATATGTAATCTCTTTTGTGAAGAAAGATTACCCTTAATCCGAATATAAAATCGAGATGTGATTTTTTCTAAAATCTATTCCACATGATTACAAAGAGCACGGAAATACTAATTAACTCACTTGTAAGGATTGATGGAGATGATGTCTCTAAAGGAACGTATTTTTAGGTTTACTCACAATCCTTTTTAATCACAGTATGTCCATGTTAACTGGGTATTTTTACTCGTTAAAAAGAACATTGAGTAGGATAATTAGAGCTTTCGCCACAATAGCAATCAAGCATTACAAACACACCATTAGATTGCAATTAGCAAAACAAATAAATCACATTAATCTACAACCAATGTCAAAAGATGAAATCTTAGAGTTCAACTATGCCTAAACATCTAACAAAATAGTCTCACCATTAATGGGGGATAAGCATTCAAATTAGAAGACATGACAAGAATGAATGTAAACATAGAAACCCCTTTCTCACTCGCGCTGGAAGTAGATCGCCGGAAAACTCCAAGGATCCCTTCCGTGATGCAGCCAAGGTGAGCTTGACTGATACGATCTCTTTCTCTTTGATGTTTGATCCAAATCTACTCCAAAAATTGTTCCTAAAGCCCTAGCGATTTGCCTCCTTTCTTCTTTAACCTCGCCTCCAACAAGAAAAACAAAGGTTGCCTCTAGAAATTGTCCATATATTTGGTTTGTTATGGGCGTAAGGACGTGGCCACAAGGAACTAGAGAAGAGTAGTCGCGAGCCTTACGAGAATACTTACGGCCGTAAGTCCCATCCGTAAGGTCTTATGTTTGTGTTTCAGTCTAGCTTACGGCATTAAGTGTTTGACCGTAAGTTTCACGGTATTGCTTTTGCGACCACCCTTTCGTAAGGCCTTATGTCGTAAGCTCATGTTGATGGTCGTTATGGACATCCTTACGTAAAGTCGTCTAGTTTGACTTTGAACTCTCCCTTACCGGCATAAGCATACCTGCAAGATTCTATGAAAAAGACTTAATGCCGTAAGTCATACCATAAGTTGTTCGTAAGCTATCATGTTTGTCTTGTTCTTATTCAATTGATGCCGAGAGCTCCATCTTCTTTCGTTGTAGGATTTGGAGTGTTTTTTTTTTTGTTCTATCTCGTCTTTAAGTGTTGCCTGCAGCCTAAGAGTGCACAACACACTATGTCTGGTGTTGAATTCCACATTATATTTCTAATACATGCCCAATGATCCAACATCCCTTGTGGTTGATAATAGGCTCATGCCTGTGGAAATCTATAAGAAATCTGTCGATCACCTAGGTAATCCAATTGGGTAAGTTTGCCTTTGAAGGGTTAGTGTTTAATTTTCCACTAGGATAGCATAGATTGCATTGTCATAATAAGCTTCATTCACTCTTGGCGATGAAGACATCTACCACATGCAGGTACTTCTAGATAAATGAAAGGGTGGAGGCTGATGGAATAGTTTACGGGTCAACACTAAAACGAAGTTAGGACTGTGACCATACCTTGAAGAGATGCTAGTAAGGGATTCCACGTTAGGTATAAGGGTGACATTAGCCGAGTTGATATGTTCTAGAATTATCTATTCATTGTAGAACTTTGCATAGCGCTTGATGACGTCACTTTTCGACAATGTTATTGTTATTTTAGAAGAAAAGAATGGTGGTAACCGTTCGGGCCAGGAGCATTCTTAGCATTATATATACTCAAATGTTGTTGACTTGATTTCCACTTAATAAGGAGAAGGGGAACTTGCTTTTATAGAATGAGAATTTTAACTTTTATTAATTTGGCTATCGCATGCATGTATAGTAGGTGGACCCCACTCTTTAATTGACTCACATTCAATTAATCTTTGTCATAAGCTTGGTATGCTTTAAAAATAATTGTGAAAGTTTTTAAATCACCTTCCATGAAATTATTTTCAAGAGATAGTATTTCGGCACTTGCATGATTTTTTTTTTTATTTTGTTGGATTTATTCAAAATTTTACAAATTTTTGAAATCGTGCACAATACTCATAATGTTTTTGTTTTTCATTTTTCTTGTTTGAATTGTGTGAGATTAGAACTTTTCATCTTTATTTATTAAAAATACATTAATTTTATCTTAAGTTCTAATTTTTTCCTTAATTACTTCTGTAAAAATTATTGGATATATTTCATTTTCTTCTTCCATAAACACTCTTATTTTGAATTGTGTTTATTTTTCTTTAAAGAAATTTCATTTTTTATTATATGATTTGTCTTCTTCAAAAACATAATCAAATGAGAATATTGCCAATAGATCTTGAGCATATTGATCTCAATTTATCTATAAACATAGATCTCGACTTCATCACCATTGCGTGAAGTCAATTCTTACAATATTGGCATATTGATTGCCTCAAATCTTTTTTTATGCTTCATATTTTTAATCATTATATTGCGTGAGCATATTTTTATAATTGAAGAACTATATCTCTAATTATGCTTCATATTTTTAATCATTATATACGCTTCTTTAATTTCTTATTGAAATTACTAGCAAATTTTCCTTTATTAGAGTGCAATGTTAATAGGCTTTGTAAAACCTCATCAGCATTTTTTTTAAGTTCTCCTTGCTGTTATTTGTGTAGTTGTTGAGAACCTATCAACTTCTCCATTTTTGTGATAAATAGGTCCTTAGATTTTTTTCATAACCGTTATGATATACTCAAACTATAAGGTAAGAGAATGAAGGCCTTCTCAACAATTTTTTTATCGTCAATTTTTTTTTTAATAAATTAGTAACAAGCACTTTTTAATTTTTTTGAAGTTGGTCTTTATCAAGTTAACTTGAAAGCTTTTATGTCTTTACGCTCCTTTTTAAGCTTTTACAGTAGTGGCCATATTTCTTTGGTAGTCTTTGATGATACCCCATTCTGATGGTATCCAAACAGCGCTTCTATTTGGATCTTTAATACTTAATTAAGGTTCTTTCCATTAAATTTTGGAAAAATTGAAATGACCATTGATCCAGAAACCATCATCTTTGAATCACCCTGCAATACACACCATCCTCTTTTTGAACCTTGCTTCTGATATCATATAATTTGGATCTTACTATCTATTTGATTTACTTAGTTTGGTTTGTGTTAGAGTTTGCTTTGTTTGTAATATGGTTAGTTAAAATAGACTAGCTTGTATATAGGAAGCATATTAAAATAACAAGTCTTACATCGGTTGATTTGGTAAATATATATTTAAATGCATAGGTCTAGCACTCATTATATTAATTAAGCGTTTGGGTTGGATTAATTTAGCTTAAATAGTATGTTTGATTTGCATCTAGCAATAAGTAGTTTATATAAAGTGAAGAATTGTAAGTAATTTCTATTTAATGTGTTTAACTGTGCTTTTTCTTTATTCTTGTTTTGTTGAAGCATGTGTGAGATCCTTCATAAGCATAGTATTCATTTGGGTAACACGCTAAAACGAGGCAACCAAACTTTGGACTCGCTTGTAAGCCAATTCTTACATTCTTTGTTTATATTATCATAAGCTTAATTTGATTTATTTCAAGTTAAATTTTTATTTCACTTCAGTAAATACAAGGTTTATAGAAGATTTAAAACAGAACATATACGCTCTTTCACAGAGTTTCTAGATAAAGAAATATTTGTGAAGGAGAAATGTACAATTATGTAGGGAGTAAAAATAATAATTTAGCAAGTGAGAAATTTCTGTGAAAAGAAATGATGAAAGTTTTTAATTGGGAAAAGAAATTTCAAGTGTGAGGAACATGCCTTAATAAGTTGATCCTTAACTTCTTCTATATATATATATTGTTCTAACTAGATATTTCTATTATATTCAGTTGTAATACATAGTACATGTTAATTTTCTCGAAATCCCTAAATGGTATAATCATGCATGTTGCATTGATCTTCTGAATTCTTCAGATGTGTCCTGGGGATTTTGAAAATGAAGTAAAGTAGGTGGGTGTAAAGTGTGAGATAAAAGGTAACAAAAATTGTTAAGCACCTCATATATATATATATATATATATATATAGCTTTTCAAATAAATAATATAGATAAAAGCAGAAGTCATTCATTTATCTTTTGCATTTTATTTTTAAAATGATTCATCTGTTATTAATTCTTTATATTGCAATGAGCTAATTAATTAAGTTGACAATTAGACTTCGATCAACGAAACAATAAAATTAAGAGTCATGGTTTATGAGAGGGTCAATTGTTTGTAAATAAAAAATAAAATTAAAATGCACTATTAAGTTTACAGTTTGTTTTTATAAAATTTTATGACCATACATTATATTTAATGGTTTAAAATAAATATTTTTTTAGCCATATTGTAAATTTGATTGTGCAAGAACATGAGCAGTTCTTGCAAATAAAAAACAAGAAAAAAAAAACTAATCTAAATCATAACAGGAGAGCTGAGGAGTAAGAAAAAAATGTCTTATCTCAATTTCTTTTACATGGGTTATATATTATGTCCATTTTTATTGAAAGTGAGTGAAATGAATAAATTAATTTTCATAAAATAAATAATAGAAAGATTTTTTGCAAGATGGAAGACCATTGATTTATATAAACAATATATATATGTTGGTGTCATTAACTGAAGTACGCTGGATGTACCCATCTTAGGTATGGATCAGGAGTCAACTCTTCATAAATAATTTCAATACATATGCTTGTAATTGTCTTTCAAGTATATATTTTCTCTCTCTTAATGATATTTATAAGTATTGTTTGATTTCCTAACGCTTTTCAATATCCTTTTCTAACCTTTTGCTGTGTTATGGTTTAGTGTTTTTTCTTGTGTGTCTATTATAGGTATAGGTTTGAAATAAAGTGCATAGATCATTTCGTTGCCAATATAGTTTGATAGTTCTTCAAATAAAATTTTGTGCTCTTAGTGATATTGAAAATTAGAATAATATTATTATAATAACCTGACCTAGTCGATGCGAAGAATTGTTTGTTTTGGACCGTATTATGTATAACTATTTAGTTCTTTCCTTTATAAACAATCTTAAACTCAATCAAATCATAACTAAAAATCGAAGTTATTGTATTCCATTTCCCTGAATTATTCAAATTTAAAGCCTACATGAATTCAGTTTTGATGCATTCACATGCCTATCATTATATTATGCATGTGTATGATATTAATAATTTAAACATGTCTACTAATAATATGAGAAATTGGTCGGGTATTTTTTTTTCTTCTTTTCTTACAATATGGACAAATCACTTGTCAAAGATGGGGATTGATCATCCGGCCTATGCACCCTCAGTCAAGGACTATGGGTTTAGGCTGCGAGCTTGTACTCACAACCGATGACCTGTTACCACCATTGCTTCCATAATCAATTCTTGAACTTGACACCTTTAAATGTTTCACCTTTAATTTTTACAGTGGGACCGAGTTCTATAAGCCCTTTGGTTTGTTCCTGCATTTCTAAGTAGAATGAGTTAAATTTTCACTTTATTTCATTTCATTTCTTTAGACAGGCAACAGTCGCTATGCAGATTTGAAGAAAGAATATGATGATAAAAATCGTCGGTTAAGGTTAGTTTTTTCATAGTGTTTCTATTTATATTATTATGCACCGGAACTGATGATTTGAGCCATTGCAGACAAATTAGAGGAGAAGACCTGCAGGGATTAACTATAGAGGAGCTAACGAATCTTGAGAGAACAATTGATGGTGGATTAACTCGTGTAATGGAAAAAAAGGTAATATTTCATTATCCGTGGTCTTAATTACTCAACATTAATCAAATTGTTATTCAAACTGTTTTCAGGGTCGACGAATTATGGAACAGTTAAGTAGTCTTCAACAAAAGGTAACAAATATATGTTTTTCCTCATTTGTATTTATTTTAATATTTTTGTGTACTAATTGTTTGCCATATATATTGAAGGAAATGCAACTCCTGGAGAAAAATAAGAGGCTGAAAGAAAAGGTTAGCTTTGTGTGTGTGTGTGTGTGTGTTTCTTTGTTTGTTTTATATTGAGTTTGCATGAATGAATGCCTTGTAAACAGATGGAGGAGTTGCGCATGGTTGAGAAACAAGCTTTGACTGATCATGGCTCAGTGAATGGTTTCCATGAAGAAAGCCAATATTCCTCTGAATCAGTTCCACAACATCATGATCTCACTGCTGATACTTCACTTAAGCTTGGGTGAGTTCTTTGTATGTGTATATATATATATATATAGAACAAGCTAGAATATAGAGTTTCGAAGAAAAAAAAAAAGATCATCTATTGAGTTGACTCTTTCCTTTCTTTTTATGAAGCTTATCATGATTCAAGTGGAAGATAAAGAGAAAAAACATGGCCATGAATAATGGGGAGGGAGTAACATATATGCATATCCTTTAGAAATAATATATTAATGTGTATGTTATGTACGTTTTTAAGTTGTGATATTGCTCAAGGGTCCTGCAATGGTTTGCACAAATGAAAAGTATGTTTTATTAGTTGAAGCCAACCTTGGGAACGTTAATTAGCTGACAAACTGGGCATCCCTGTTGCCTGTGGAACTGACTGTCGGAGGATCTTTGCCCTCTTTAATTAATTGGCACTACCAAAATATTAAATTAATGGCTGTTGTTTTTTGTTTTTATGTTTTGATATTTATTTATTTTTATCAAGCTTTTGAATATATCATGTAATTCATGATTGAGAAATTTGAAAATATATGCGTCACCTTTTAAATTGAAACAATTGAAAGACTCATTATCAGGGGTTTATTACCCTCTTTAATTAATTGGCACTACCATAATATTAAATTAATTGCTGTTGTTTTTTGTTTTGATATTTATTTATTTATTTTTATCAAGCTTGAATAAATCACCTATTTCATGATTGAGAAATCTGAAAATATATGTTTGACCTTTTAAATTGATAGAATTTAATGACTCATTATCAGGGGTTTATGAATTGTTGATTTAATTAATAATCTCACGTTGGTAAATTTGATAAAATACATATATTAATATGAGTGTAGGGCTTCTATTTTTTTTTATTTTTTTAATTTAGAAATGAATTTGTTGGGATGTGGACCACACATCATATAGGGCTTTAAGGACCTAACTAATGTGATCTAATTAAAGTTTGGAGAGGATCCTAATTATCTAATTTTAAATGTGTGGATTTACATATTATGTTATGTAGAATTTTTGGGGGTAAAATTGTCAAGTCTATGATGGGCAGACTTATAATTAGCCCATAAAGATTTCTTATAAATAGGGTGTGGTTCTTAACTGAGCACGCAACGATCTGAGATTCAGAATTAGGGTTTTTATCTTCTCTCACTGCGTGTGATCAGTTGGAAGAACTACAAGATCCAATTATCATCATTAATGGATTCAAGTACAGGTATGCTTCCGCATTTGATGTTATTCTCAAATAATTTCCATTCAAGAAGAAGATCCTGGCTTTTCATAGGGGTTATTTCCATTGTGAAATCCATCAAGTTCTATCAAATGGTACCAAAGTTATCTTGCTTTGGAATTATTTGGGATTTAGGATTGATTAGATCTTTTGGATTAAATCTTAAATTTATTGATTTATAGATAGATAATATATATATATATATATATGACTGGTTTGCATGATAATATAAAATTAAATTAAATAATATATATATTTCAAATTCATCACACTCATCACATATAGATGTTAATGGAATCAAACAATTTCTACATTGAGATCACCGTATATATATTTATATGCTGAATTTAATTTTTATTCTCCCGAGAAATCTTCAAGTTTTTTTTTTTTTTGAGAATCCGCTGGATAAAGCTATATATATATATATATATATATATATATAATTAATTAATGTATATTGTTTCTATTGAGTTGAGTTCTCTAAGAAATATATATATATATATATATATATATATGATATATATATAGATAAAATATCATGAATTCCTTAATAGATCATGCTATTCATGGATTTCAATATATGCATATATTTAATTTTATAAAGTTCCATTATTAATAAAATCAAGGTGCAGGAGCACAACTAATAATTTAATATTAATTTAAATTTTACTTTGATTTGGATTAGGGTAATATTCGGATTTTAATTTAATTGTTAAAGCTTATTGTAGATTATTATGAATTTAATTTTTGTTCATAATTATAAAGTTGTTTTAATAATCATAAGGAAAAAATAATGATTTAGAGATGTTTTTATTAGATTTTTTTGGGTATTTACTATAATTGGTAGAAGCAACATCGTCACCAAAATGATTTTTATTGTGGAAACTTTTTGTTTGTGAATAACCATAGTGTTAGTGCATGCTTTATTCTCATGCAGACAACACGTCGGCCCAAAGGAAGATTGTTGTTTGTCAAAGATTTGTTTGGACATGTAGTAACAAGTTGTTTATAGTTATGAAGTGTCTATTGTGAGAATTTATTCGGTCCAAAAGGAAGATTGTTGTTTGTCAAAGATTTGTTTGGACATGTAGTAACAAGTTGTTTATAGTTATGAAGTGTCTATTGTGAGAATTTATTCGGTCCAAAGGAAGATTTTGTACTTGACTAGATTTTACTATAAAACTTGATTACTACAACAAGTTAAACACTAGTGAATTGAATCTCTGTCCAAAGACTAGATTTGATGTCACTCGATTAACTTGAAGATGGGTTGTTATTTGTATGTTTTGATTATTAGACCGTTGGTCAATTAATTATGAGCTAATTATCAATTATTGCTCTCTTTATAGTTGACATCATGAGTGTTAATAATGTGTTTGCTACACTCAATGGCATTCCCATGCTTAATGATACAAATTTCAAGGTTTGGAAAAATAAAGTAACACTCGTTTTGGGATGTATGGATCTCGACATGCATTAAGCGAATCATGTCCTGCACCTCTAACAGATCAAAGCTCCATTCATTACAAGAGAGTTTGAGAGGTGTGAGCGGTCTAACCGTATCAGTCTAATGATCATGAAGAATACAATTCCTTGACACCCTGAAAGAGCGCTTTGTAAGAAGTGATAAGGCGAAGACTAATGCTACCCTAAGGAAGCTAGTCTCTATGAGGCTTAAGGATAAGGAATATACATGAGTAGTCCTCGATATGTGTCATCTAGCTGTGAAATTAAAGGGCTTATAAATTGAGCCACCAAAGAAGAGAGAGTTCATAGTGGTTCTATGAATATTTAACTTATAGGGATAAACTCCATCATTGTGGATCACTTGCATTAGCGCCTATAGTTTTCAACAAGCATGTTGCTTATATGGTTGGCATTAGTAAAGATGCTTTAATTAGTGGGAGTTTATATTTAGTTAGCTTAATATTTGTATTAATGTCATGACATATCTAATAGATTTTATGAAATTTCTACATTATTCATTGTTTTACTCTGAACTATTCATAAAGTTTTTAAAGTTGGATCAGTTGGAAATAGACAAGCATGCATCACATTGGCTTATAATTTCCATGCTATACATCCACACTTGATCTATGTCGTTAGTTAAGTCGGTATATGTGATCAATGTGGGTTCAGTTGCATTATACTAGCGACGACTGCCCCTTTGTTCCATGTATAGATGTGGCTGATGGACGAGATTGATTTAGGTAATTTTTCAGTTGTGATCACATTTTGGATGTTGATGGTAATTTATACACAATTTTGAATTCCCGAAAGTATATATTGTATGGTCCAAGTGGGAGATTGTTGTGATGTGGACCACACACCATATAGGGATATAAGGATATATGTGCACAAGTTGTGTAGACATACACAAATAATATTTATAATTGTGTATATCTTATCATATTAAATTTTTGAATGAACCCAATTATAGGTGATCTAATTAAAGTTTGGAGAGGGTCCTAATTATCTAATTTTAAATGTGTGGATTTACATACTAATCATATGTTGTGTAGAATTTCTGGGGGTAAAATTGTCAAGTGTATGATAGGCAAACTTGTATTTAGCCCATAAAGATTTCTTATAAATAGGGTGTTCATCAATGGATTCAAGTACATGTATGCTTCCGCTATTGCAGTATAAATTTATATGTTGGAAAAAATCTTCAGGATTCAACAGTTAAGTTTTCTGATCACACACCAGAACAGAGAATAATCTGGTGCATTCGTGTCCGCACCATGCGCCCACGTGAGTTCAGAATTTCTAAGCTAATTTCCGGATCCAAACCCTGAAATTTGCACCCCCTGCTCCTGCGCGTAAGAGAGCATAACCACTAAAGCAAAGGGTAAAGAATAATAAATAGTACTATATATAAAGTTGATGAAGTTCTTGTAGTTAGGCAATGTGGTACTAAACTTTTAGTGAAAATGTTTTGAAACAAATATGGGCCTAAAGTATATGGACCCTCTAACATTATATACAAGTATTAATTGGATTCGGTTAAAAATATATGTTTTAGAAAGTGGTGGTAAAAATAAAAGTTTTTTACCCAATTTGTTTTTTATATTTATGCAATATAAATTTAGTTATATTAACCAGTTTCCTTTCCCTGGTGAAGTGGGAGGTCAAGGGATTAGGGATCCATTCTCTCCAATAAAGTGGGTGGCTTACCTATTAAAAAAAAATAATTACATTAAAAATAATCTAACTAATATATATAATAACATTTATTGGGAAAACTAGAAGTCAGAATTTTTTTTATATTTAGAAAAAAATTGTAAGTAAATAAACATCACTAAGAAGAAAATTACTTTAGTGCATTGTAGAAGTTATATTTTAATTTAAAGTATAAAGCAAAGGAAGCAAATTTTTTAAAAAAAAAATGATAAGGAAGGCCATGTACTTCAAAGTTCGAATTTGGAAGTGAATATATAATTTTTTTTTTATAAATATAAGTTAATTATAATTTTTTATCATTATTGTGGAAGGAAGTTAAAGTTTTAACGTCTCTCGTTTAGAAGTTAAATAAATTAACACTCTCTAGTTGTACCGGTGATCATATATTATTCATTGCTATATGGATAAATTTATTTTAAAATAAAATAA
The DNA here is from genome assembly GCF_009730915.1 of Dioscorea cayenensis subsp. rotundata. Classification (NCBI taxonomy): domain Eukaryota; kingdom Viridiplantae; phylum Streptophyta; class Magnoliopsida; order Dioscoreales; family Dioscoreaceae; genus Dioscorea; species Dioscorea cayenensis. The sequence goes on along the minus strand of NC_052489.1, from coordinate 28,313,117 downwards.
ATAAATCAAAATTTGATGAGACCATCAACGACCACGGACTTCGCCATGTCATGGCAAATCACCACCTCATTTCAAAACTAACCATACCCCCATGTCTCATAACTTAAAATAAGAAAATAAAAAATTGATCAATCAATCAAATTAGAAAAAGAAAAATTAAGAAAGAATAAACTATTTTGGTTTTCACATTTTACAATGGTGATTACTAAACTATGTGTCAATTCCTATTTTGGTTGCTGAAGTAAAAAAAAAAAAATTATATTCGCGTCACTAAATTTTTTAAATCCTTCCAATTAAGTCATTCGGGCAGACGATGTTAACGGAACGCTGAGCTGGCTTGCCACCTAGCCCCGCCAACGACACCCGCACATTGAGCATCCTTGTTTCTTTGTTGTTGCTCTCTTTTTCCACCAGTGGTTTCTTGTCTTTCATCCCTTTTCCCAAATTCTTGTTCTCTTCTCATTGGAGGACATGGTTAGCAGTTGGAGCAGTTGGCGGAATGCTGGTCGGACTGATGGCCGAAATCCTGACAGTGTGGATGGGGATGTGGAGGTAGGTCTCTTTTGTATAGTTACGTTCTTAGTGATGGTTAGAACTCTTTACCTAGTCCCTATCCTTCATCTATACACGCAATGGTAGAAGTGTATGCGAAAACTTTACAGATTTTTAGAAGGTTTTTTTTTTTTGCGTGAAATACATAAATGATACCCTAACTCTTAATTAGGGTATGGCTTAATTAAGTGTGGGAAGGCAGGGAATAGGGGGTGTATAGTTTTTGGAATGGGTTTTGGTATAGTTGTCTATATTAAAGAAGATGCATACATTTATTCAATGTGATCCTTTATTGTAATGTTGCATGCTAGATTGCATAATTTTGCTAAATTTTGTAAAGGCCGACAATTTGAATGTGATTATGTTTTTATCAGCAATGGTAATGTGTATCTTCTGACGCAAAATTCGGTGTTGCCTATCTTCATGTGAATGTTGCAGTTATATAATTTTACATATAACTGCAGAGGGAGCTTATTTTACATGTATAATTTTACAGCCACTGCAAAGGAAGCTGCAAACCTAGTTTGGAATTTATGCATAATGACTGTTCCCAAACCTAGAATATGAATTTCTCGATTACATAATGAATAAATATATTACATAATTATATGAAATAATTGTTTGTTCTTTTAAAAATTACATTTATTCAATGTTTGGAATAACAAAAAGAACAATGAAACAATTTCTCAGCTTTACTAACTTCACAGATTACATAATCAGCATCTTCAACAACTTAAACATCTTCTTCAATGAAAACTATTTGCAAGCATAATACTTAAACATCTTCTTCAATTCACAAGGGTTCTTCTAGTGAGAAGTCTCCCGTTGATTGCTCATAATCAAAATTACCACAAACTCCCCTATTTTCTGCTGGAGTGGAGGATTTTTTTGCATGCAAGGTGTGGGGGGGGAGGTGCGAGAGAAGGGCTCGGGAGAAAAGAGAAGAATAGTTCTTGCATGTGACAATAGGACCAATGGTGAGGTGGCAAGCCAACTCTGTCTTCCATTAACATCATTTTCCCGGGTGACTTGATTTGAAGGCTTTAATAAGTTTAGTAACTCGAATAGAATTTTTTTTACTTCAGTGATCAAAATAAGAATTGACGTATAGTTTAGTCACCATTTTGATTATTTACAGTTATAAATTTACTAAAAAGTATTTTACATTGCATTAATTTAAATATCATAGAGTGAGTTTCAAGTATAAAGTTATAAATTGTAATATGAAAATTATTTACAGCTTATAAATTTTCCATGAAAAAAGGTATATGTAAGTTTCGCCGGTGTGGTTTGTGGGTTTAGAGAATAGTTAAACACTAATAGAAATCTCACACAAACCAAACAAAAAGGAGACACATGAAATTGGTAATTAACCCAATTCGGCGTCAACTCGCCTACGTATGGGGCCCAAGCCTGGAGATAGACAATCCATTAAAAGAGGTGAAAATACATGAGTACAAACATTTTATTACTCACCCTCACAAAAAAATAACTACCCTCTCTAGATTGTATAGTGCACATACTCTCTCTAGCTCCTATTTCACACCATAATCTCAAAAGCAAGGTAGTTTATATAGACGCCTCAATGTCCCAAATATAGCTCATACTTTTTTATAATCTCCGCAACTACTAACTTTAAAACCTTCCAAAATTAGTTGTTGCAAATTCTGTTGTAATTGAACTTGCAACATGGCACTGACTGCTAACTTGATTGAGTTCTAGTTCAATTGCGAAGCGACCTCAAGGCCCATCAACCTCCCGAGCATGCTTAGTCCGAGTCGATGCAGCCAGATCTCCCAATCCCGACTACTGGTAACTAGCTTACCTCCTCAATTCCTCAACACGCAGCCCCCTCGCAAGGGCGCACGACTTTGTGCATCTTCATGAAACTATCCAAACTTGATCTTCAATTCACCCAAGTTTTGCTTTCAAATCTTCCCAAGAATAGGTCTTCAATCCATCATGCCAATCATACCAACAATAGACATGTCTCCAATCATACACTTAATAATCTTCAATCATATTGATTAAGGTTCTTCAAATCATACATTCAATAGCCTTCAATAATACCATTGATAGATATTTCTTCAATTAAACTCCATCCGTATTTAGTCTCAAATCTAATTTCTCTAATTATGGTCTTGATATGATCTTGCCTTCAAGTTGTAACACATACCAAAAATAGCTCCACCAAGATCTCCCAAGATATTTGCCTCCAATCCAAGGCTCCTTGCCACGTCACTATGTTTCCATGTCATCATTTATGCTATGTCACAATGGTTTCCATGCCACCTTGACTTGGTGTTAAATAATTCCAATTAAAGTGCTTTTACACTATCAGTACATAAACCTGTTTCAATTAATCAAGAAGTAATGACTCATGGAGGGCTGCAATTGAGTTGAGCCAAACAGAGTTTTGTTTTGTTCAAGCTTGACTCGATACTATTTAAACTTAGTTCAAGGTTGAGCTGGGCCTATTTCAAATTTTCTTTGTGAAGGTTGAGCTCAGCTCGCTAAGGAAATATGTAAAAAGCTTGAGCTCGAGCTCAGCTCGGGTATCTACAATATAATAGCTACAGTGAAGAATGGTACAGAAAATTTGCTATAGTATACAAGTACAGTATGTGTGCTACAATAGTTTTGGTCACTATAACATAACGACATTATGATAAAAAAATTATTTAAATTGCTATAGTATGATATTGTACAGCACGGCTCGATTATCTACTCGAGCTCTAAAGTCAAGTTTGAGCTCGGTTCATTTGCTTAATAAACAAGTTTTTAAAATCCGAACCTCGAGGAGCTCGCGAATGGCTTGGTTTGTTTGCAGCCCTAAACTAAGGGAATGCCCAATATTCCTCTCAATCAGTTGCACAACATTATTGTTACATTTTTGGTATTACTTAAACTACTCTTAGAGTTTTTGGGTCATTATAAATTTATAATGCAATCTCTATAATAGGTTGAACTACTCGGAATAGAGATTTTGCAACTATGTATATATGTATATATATATATATCAAGTGATATGATTTTAGTTGCTCTTAAGTATATTTTTACAAAAGCCATAAGTGTGAAGTGTCGCACCATTGAAGAATTTTTAAGGAATATATGAGTACAATAGTGGACCATTTATATATGATGCTTTATTGATCACTTATTAATTTATTAAATTTGCCCAATGTCACATATAACGATTAAAGTCTTGCCATGTACACATTTAGAAGGTTTTTAATAATTAACAAAAATTATAAATTTCTCCTATCATGTAACATTGAAGGAAAGAGATATAATACCTTTTATGGAAACCCACTAAACCCATTTGAAATAATACCATAAATAATATGGTCCAAAATAATATGATCCAGTAAATGAATAATACTATTATAGTAATATAAACAGTATTTTTACAGTAATGTAACAATGCTCAACTGTAGAGTTTTGACCAGTGTATTTGCCCACTTTTACTCATCCGGTGCAGGTGACTACTAATGAGGTAACCGGTGGTTGTCACTTGCTCTTAATTTTATTAAGCATATGGGGATTACAAGTTGGGAAATTGCTCCGAGGGTCCCACGTTAACTTGCAACTAAAATGTATGTTTCCTTATTCTATGGCAAAGTGGACATCACTGTTTCTCACTGGGTAGCAATATCGCTACCATGAAACTGGACTTTTTAAAACTACATTGATCATTATTGTATTAAATAATTAAAAGAGAGACCAGTTCACCCCACTATATATATATATATATATATTTCACTAATTTTTTTCTCATAAATTTTAATTATTTTAAAGTAATATAATTTATTAATGTTAAATTATCAAATTTTAATTAACATTAACTTCAGCTTAACCAGGAATATAAAGACGACTTAAATATATTTTAGTACACCTGCTTAACGTCGAAAATGACTGCCACTCAAACATAATTAACAGTCCCATCAGCCAGAACTCATAATATATATCTCGCCATCCTCATCCACTATGAATCTATAAACAAGAGGGGGCCTCACATCATCGTACGAGATGGTCGGAAAATGCATGAATGATATTCGGCCCATATATCAAGCACCAATGGAATGAAATGGAATAGAATGAAAAGAAGCATTAAAATAAACAAAGGTAAAAACAGATCCTCCAATGCAAAGCAAAAATAAATAAATAAATAAATAATAAAGAGGAAGGTGAGAGAAACTAAAGAAAGACAGTACTATTGAAATTTGAAAGACCTCTTCCCCTTCCCCCTTCATCTCCTCTCAAAACAAACCTAAAAATTAGATCTTTCAATATACGAAACAGGTACTTTTGTGAGAAGATCCTCTCCCTCTTGTTCTCTTATCTTTTCGATCTTTCTTCTTTTAGTATATATATATATATGTGTGTGTGTGAAGGATTTGAAGTACTTGCTTGTTGATGAGAAGGGGTCATTAGTGATCAATGACAAGGGAAAAGATCAAGATTAAAAAAATAGACAACGCAACGGCGAGGCAAGTGACGTTTTCCAAGCGCCGGAGAGGGTTGTTAAAAAAGGCACAGGAGCTTGCCATTTTGTGTGATGCTGACGTTGGTCTCATCGTCTTCTCGGCTTCCGGGAAGCTCTTTGAATACGCCAGCTTAAGGTATATATACATGTATATATATATACATATTGGTAATAAAAAAAAGTTTGAGATCGAGAAGATTAAGATCATGTATTTGTATATCGTTATGCATGTTCTTCTTCTGGTTTTGATATATGGTTTATGGTTTGTTTTTTTTTTTTTTCTTTTAGTTTTTGTTTTTTGACATTTCTTGATGTATTGTATGTATTTAAGTATTTTTCGTGTAGTTTCTTATAGTTTGGGTGAGTGTTTTGCTCTTGGAGGATGATTTATGGTTGGTTTTACATATACTGAACAAGCTTTCTCTCGCTGAATTTCTTTTTTTTTTATATATATAAATTTCACTACTGTTATGGCATGTTTCCGTATAATATAAACATGCAGGCCAATTTTGCTGACTTTTTTAGCAGTGATCTTTTGAGTTCTTTGTGGGTGAGAGTTGTACGTCAATCCCATGTGGTGGGTTCCCCAAATGGAAGGGAGAAAACTCGGAAAACTATGAAAAAAAAGTGATAATTAAAGAAAGCTTTCATGATCAACAGCACATCTTCTCTTTGTGCTTTGTTAATTGCCACATTTAATATTAATACTGATCTTTCTCCTAATTTTGGAAAGTTTTCATTATCACATATTTTACCGTACCATGTTTAAAAAAATCAACTAAATAGACAAGATTATGTGTGAAAGGAGTCCTAATGATCTACCGGGATTGAAGAGAAGGTTGAAACAAAAGTAAAACATTAGTGTCATCTAATAAGGTAATCGTTGGGAGCGGATCATCCATCCTAAACAACATTGAAGAAAGTAAGAGGGTTTAGCTACTTAATCGGGTCTGAGGTAGTGTGTCATTTTGCCGTGATCAGTGGGTAAGTCAAAGATGTCGAGATTACGCTTGATAATCGTGATGGAATCCTTCAACTTGAGTTTGAGTTTTTTCAAAACTCAGGATTGCATATTGCATATTTCTGGAGAAGAATTATATAAGTAATTTTTATTAGACTCGAGATAGACAATAGAAAACAATAATTATAAAAATGCGGTTATTCTGTTTTGAGTAAATGTTCGGAAAAAATAACTTGGACAAAAGGTTCTCAGGTGGCCCAAAAATGGGAAGCTAGGTTCAGGCTCCAAGAAGGCCACACCTTTACCACTAGCGGTAAATAGCTATAGGCCAAATGTACAAGGAGATCTATATTTGGGTGGTGGATGGGCATTTCATGAAAATAAGGTTTTGATCGTTTCCCACAGCATGACAAAGCACACATGTTGCCATGAACAATCTGTTACAACCCTATTTTGCAAGATTATCTCATTTTCGGATCTTATTATCCCACCTAATTAAGTTAGCTAAAAATGTTAATTTTATGAGGGCATGATTCTTGCAAGAGGATCAATCCTAAGGCACATGAGTCCATTGTTGTTAAGAAAACGATAGAATGACATCACATAAAAACACCCATTGCGCTCAAGTTTCCAAACCTTGGAATCACACAAAGTTAGAAAAGGTTTGAAATACTAGCATGAGGTTCTACAGGCACCTTGGGGATAGTAGTAGGGAGCCTAGTATGGAAGTTGAGAATAGAAATCATTGAATGTAAAGAGGCACTGAAAATTTATAGCCAAATATCCCTAAGGTATTGCCATCATACCAACAATCATGCTAGAAAAAAGCAGAGGCCCCGTTATTGATGATGGGTAATACACATGCATGAAGGCTAGGTAAGCAGTTAAGCATCCTAGATTAGAAGAATTATTTTCTTTATGGGGAGATATAATGAAAGCTCAAGTGTATCCATTTTAATGATAGTTGAATTGAATTATGGGAGACCGGCACCAATGTAGTCTAAGCCTGACTTTTCATATTCATTTGCCCAACATGATATTAAAATTCTGGATGTTTAGAATATACCATCCTCATGATCATTGGATTTGCATAACCAATACTAAGCGACGAAACGACACCCTTTGTGGTTAAGATCAAGCCCATGTCGGAGGAAATCCTTATAAATCCCAATGATTGAGCGCATGGGTAACCCAATTGTATATAACTTGAAAGTAGATATCAAGTATGGCACAATTGAAGATAATACTAAATTTAGAAGGGTGAATAGTGGTTGTGTCGCCGATAGAGCTTGTGCACGCCGATAGATGGGTCGCCGATAGAGCTCTCACCGAGTGGTGAGAGTTCGATTCTCGGCTGATGGCACATTTCTGGGAGTTGTGAATAGTGGTTGTGTACGGGTGGTTTCAGCGTTCACGTGAGCGCGGCCCCGTCCCCACTTGTTCCACCGAGGCTTGTGCACGCTCCCGGGGTCTCTAGTGGGTTCGCCCCATTCTTCTTCCTCAAAAAAAAATTTAGAAGGGTGAGTTTACATCCAAAAAACAAGTATTTGGTCTTCCATAGTAATAGCTTAAATCATACAATGAGAATAATCTTCATCTAATCTTGGCGACGGAAGCGTTTACTAGATATAAGTGCTCATACGTAAGTGAGCAAAAGCAGGCTCATGAAACAATTCAGGGTTTAACACAAATAACAGTCATGATGGTGACCAAAACTTGAAAAGAGGACCCATTTACAAGATTGCCCGCCTAGGATGTGTATACGATAGACCTAATCTAGCCAATCTAGCGAGGACCTAAACCCAAAGCGCTAAGAAAATCAAGTAAAAAGTCCTAGGTTACCATATTGAAATATTCGACAAAATTTAGTTTGAAAATATTACCAAGGAGATTGCATTTTGGAGACTAAAAGTAAGCTCTTTGACAGAGACAAATATTGTCTGCAATTAATTTGCCTTTAATGAATACCTAGCTACTTGGTAGGATCTATATGGGAATTTAGTAAATTACTCAATCGGGATCCCAAGATCTTCCATTATACAATTTATTGAAAAAAAGAATTCTTCTTTAAAAATATTTCACTTTCTATCCAATGAATTTTATCTTCTTTAAACTTTTAATCAAATTGATGATAATATTGCAAGTAGACCTTAAGCATATTGATTGTCATCATCTTTAAACATGGATCTCATACCACAATTATGACTAGAAGCCCCATCGTCTAAAATCCAGATTTTGTTCTTGTCCACCAATATTGTATATATGAGAGGTGTTTTCAACTTCATCACTATTGCTAGAAGTCCTTACAATGTTAGCATATTGATTGCTTTAATCTCCTTTTATGCTTAGGTTATTATTTGATGATTTTTTTATTCAAGTTTCCCATTATATATTTTGCTATTCTAGAACATAGTTTTCGGTGTATTTGTGAACATTTTTTCAATAATCTCCATGATCTCATGGCATCAAAATAGCATTTTCATTTCGATCTTCGAAGGCTTAAAGTTCTTTCCATCAAATTTTGGAATATTGAAATTGAAGTAACCCTTGATCATGTCTGGAAGCAATCATCTTTGAATCACCACACTGCAACTTCACACACTTTCCTCTTTGAACTTTGCTTACCATATGTCAAAAGTGGAATAATTGTAGAAGCTTAGAGTGAGAAGAATATGAGAAAGAGACACAAATACAAATAATAATAAAGAAACAAGCACTTAATTTTAATAAGCTACCCACACCTCTTTGGGTGGGTGATCACATGCCACACACATATCAATATTTGCGTATAGTATGTTTATATGGATCATATAAATGTGCTTGTGTAGATCATGTAGATTAGATCTTATTAGAAGTTAAGCTAACCAATCTAATTCAAATTGAATGTACCCGTAGGTTGGGTAGTCAAATCCACAGGGATTGAAATTGATATGAGAATATGATACTTTAGACACAAATCCCCTTGAGATTACTTTACAATTGATTCTCTATAATGGTTATGTGATGAATATTCTTAGACCATGGAGACTCCTAGATTAGTTTGACCATCCTTAGTCTAGGCGGTCAAATCCTAATCCCACACAATGACACCAATCGCCTTATGATTGTATTAAACACTCTATGAATCCCGCTATTAGGTTTAAGCATAATCCCGAGAGTTCGACACCATACACCCTATCGCTAAGTGTGCACTCAATTTCTACCTTCTATGTGTGATCTATACATGATTGATCTCTCAATTCTAGTCATGTGTATCGCATATGGAATTGGGGCTCTCACACTATCAATTACAATCATGAAGAAATATAGAAAATTTACAAGAAAACTCAATTATCCAATATATAAAAGGGGAAATAACCTACAAAAGCATCATCAAGGTTCAATGGTCCAAGACACCATCAAAAGTTTAGCCTTTAATTATGCAAGTAACCATGAAACAGTACAAAATTCGAGACATGACCAAAAACATAGAAATACTCCTCAATACTCTCTATAAAGGATGATGCAATCTTCGGATTGTAGTCCGCTTTGCCGTCTAATATAGCACCCAATGTGCTGAAGGAGCGGCGTTATCTTGTCCTTGAAAGGCCCATCTTATTCTCAGCTTGAAACCCTAGCCGTCCCTCTAGATTTTGCCAAAAGTCCCCCAACAAAACCTAGCTTTCAAATTCAAAATTATAGGTAACAGGCTAATGCACGGCCATGTGTGTTCGACCTTTGTTAATTGTTGGTGGCTTGATTCTGCTCAAAAAAATTGGTATCGAGAAATCTACACAATCAAGGAACATGCTCATGCTTATGGAGCACGGTCGTGCTCTAGGCACTAGAACCTTGTAGAGGGAAGTGCAATCTTTAGGTTTTTTTTATTCAGTGTTCTATATGCCCTAAACATGCCAGTGTTGAGGCCGTGTTTTCTCTAAAATTGTTCTTTTGTACTCATTTCATTCAAAATTGCGTCAGTTTTGCTTCTTTTGTTCCAAAATCTATCTACTTGCACACTTAAGCACAAAATACTCAACACAACACTGTAATAGTGAAAATCATGCAAGAAAACAAACAAAGTGCATGTATTTGTAATACAAGATATATATTAGCATTTCATGCACTCATCATCATGCGGAAAAAGGGTGATTGAATTAAGGTTCTACCAAGTGTTTCTATTCACATTTTTTTGATAAAAAAGAGGCCTCTTTTACTTGTATACTCTTATGATATCCACATATATGCACTTACATGTCACATAGATATGTTTCCTTGTGATTGCTTGTTCCTAAGTTTATAATGAAAATTTTTACATTACATTATTAGATATTGTAAGTTGTAACTATGGAATAACTAATAGTCACAAATTGGTTAATTATGGATTTCACTATATATAAGTGTGGGTTTTTCATTTTGTTAATTTTAGTTTTTGGGTTGAATTTTGTTTATTTATATAAACTTGAGTTTAATATTAGATGGAGTACGGAGGTTTACTTTAATATTTTGGTTTGGCAGTATCTGCTTCAATTTTCCTTGTATGGTTCTTTTTGGATTAAATTGGAGCCAAATAATATGTTTTATTGCATCTAGCTGTAACAAGTTTATATTAAAGAAAGAATTGAGTAATTTCTATTTATTGTATTTAACTTTCTTCTTCTTTATTTATGTATCATTGAAGCATGTGCGAGATCCTTCGTAAGCATAGTATGCAATTGGACAACACTTTGAAACAAGGCAACCAAACTGTTGACTCACTTGTAAGCCAATTCTACCATTACTTATTTATATTATTATGAACTTAATTTGATTTTTATAAATGTTCCTTAATGTTGTCTTGGAGATAACATGACTATTGAATAAAACATGAATTAAATTTTCTTTTAGTTTTTAGTAAATTTGAGGTTACAAAGGATTCAAAACATAACATATAAGCTCCCTTAACAGAATTAGATGCTCAATTAAGTGTATGAGGAAGTAATTTTTAAATAAAAAATTTTATGAAAAAAATTATATTGTGAAGGGTGTAAAAATAATAAGTTTAGGAAGTGAGAAATTCCAAAAGGAAGAAATGATGAAAGTTTGTGGAAAAAGAAATTTCTAAAGAAGATCAAGAAACCATAAGGTTTCTGAGTTGATCCTTAATTTACTTTTTTTTTGTAATAAACCTTAATTTACTTCTATATTGTATATTCTATTATATCCAATTGAAATACATAGTACATGTCAACCATATTGAAATTCCCTAATGATAGAATCACACATGTTGGTGTTGCGTGTTTTGAAAATGAAATAAAAGAGGTGGGTGTAAAATTATGAGAGAAAAAAAAAAGGTAAAAAGTAAGGAGAATATTATTAATCACCTGATTAATTAATAAATAATATAGATAAAGCAAAAGCAATTCATTTGTCTTTTTTCCATTTTTTTTAAAATTAATCATCTAGTGTTAATTCTTTTCATTGAAAAAAAGCTAATTATGAATAAATTGAAATATTATAATATCAAAAGAAATTTACTCGTAAATTTTCATTATGAACAAAACAAACCAAAAGAGTATAGTTTATACGAAGGCCAATTTAAAAAAAAAATTGATATGCATTATTAAGTCTAAAGTATGTGTTTTTCTTTTAATTTACAACCATACATTATATTTAATGGTTAAACATAATAATAATATATTATTATTATTATAATAATTATTATTATAATAATTATTATTATTATTTTTGACAAATACAACAAGTACATATATATAGTAAGGAGCATGCGTTTAGAAGAAATGATAATTAGCCCATGCGCCTTTACCTAGCCGACAAAGGAATTGGATTGTAAGGTTGTTCTCACAGTTGAGGACGTACACTTGTCACCAAAGTATTCGGTGCGTTTTAAACTTTAGACACGGGAAGTCTTGTAAAAACCAAGCCTTATGCACGGAGGCTAGTGTTGCTTGATTAAAGGCCCTTCAACACAAATATTTCTTAACCATATTATAAATGCTATTATATAGAGTCGTTTTAGTAAAAGAAATGGAAAATAGTTTAAATTAGGAGAGAGAAACGGTGTAGTAGGAGAGTTAAGGGTTAAAAAAAAATAGGTATTACCTCAATTCTTTTTAGATGGATTATATACCATTTGTATTTTTTTATTTAAAAGTGAACCAAGTGCATAAATTAATTTTCATAAAAAATTATATTTTTCTACAAAATAAATAATAAAAAAATTTACTAAGAACCGAAAATTTTATAGCCCAATGGCATAGACCTTACTCCATATAAGATATTGGTGTGAGAATTTAAGAGACATGAGTTCAAGTCCTACTAGATACAATTAATGGTGATTATGGGTATATGATTGTGGGTATGTGCGGGATTGTAGCCCTGAATCGTGTGTCACTGGGTGAGGGCGCACAGACTGGATGTTGAAATTTCTGATCCATGCGTATGCTTCTAACTGTATATGCACTTATTGTATTTGTAAAATAAATAAATTACTAAGAAGACCGTTGATCATTTATACAAACATTATATTTTAGTGTGGTTAAGTGCAGGTTTTTTTATAGATAAATCATGTTAATTAAATCAGAGAAGAGGATAGTACAAAAAAATAATCCTCAAAGGTTTCAATATATTTAAGCTTATAATTGTCTTTCTAGAATATTTTTTCTCTCATAATGATATATGTAAGTATTGTTTGATTTCTTTGATTTTTTCAGTACCCGTTTCTAACCTTTTGCTGTGGTAGTTTAGTTTTTCCTTTCTTTACGTAATATATATCGATATATGTGTGTGTGTGTGTGTGTGAAGTATAAGTTTTTAAATATATCAATTAGTCTAGTCTTTTGGTCTTAATAAAATTACTTTGTAAAAAAAAATATTTATTTAACTAATTTGGGACTAAAGATTTGTTGATTGGCATATCCGTGAAAAGTTGCTCTATATGATCAATTTTATCTACCACTTTTGTTTTCTTTAATTAATAATATATATATAAGTATAGATTTGAAACAAGTACCACCATGCACATATATATATATATATATATATTATAATCTACATTGTTCATTTTATTGCCTATTTAGTTTGATAGCTCTCTTTTAAATAAGACTTTATCCTTAATGATACAAAAAAAACCTGAATAGTGTAGTGTAATGACTCGTTTAGCTCATGTGAGGAATTGTCCACTTTAACTAGGCTCATATCGTGTCGCATGGTTTTGCATGCGTAATAAAAAACAGCTCACATGTTCAAGTCCATGTTATACGTACAAGCTTAATTAGGATTTCTTTGTTCTCATTCGATGTAAGAATATTTCGTTCATCCCTTATATGCAATCCTAAACTTAAATTAGTTCAAATTCAAATACTCTTTGCATGAACGAAGTGTTGAAGCATATGCCTAGCTATCATATTATGCATACATATGTGAGGTTATATGAACATAACCAATGATACGAACAGTGGCTCCTGCATTTCTAACTGGAATGAGTTAAATTTTACTTTATTTCATTTCATTTCTTTAGACGGGCAACAGTCGCTATGCAGGTTTGAAGAAAGAATATGATGATAAAAATCGTCAATTAAGGTTAGTTCTTTCAGATTGTTTCTGTTTATATTAATTCCGCACAAAAACTAATGTTTTGAGCCATTGCAGACAAATGAGAGGAGAAGACCTCCAAGAATTAACTTTAGAGGAGCTAATGCATCTTGAGAGAACAATTGATATTGGATTAACTTGCGTATTGGAAAGAAAGGTATATATATATATTTCACTGTCCAGTTGTTGGTCATTTAATTACTCTACATTAATCAAATTGTTTTTTAAAACTGCTTTCAGGGTCTACAAATAATGGAACAGTTAAGTAGTCTTCAACAAAAGGTAACAAATATAAGTTCCTCTCAATATTCTCACTTGTATATATTTCAATATCTTTGTGCATTATTTGTTTGCCATATATATTGAAGGAAATGCAACTCCTTGAGGAAAATAAGAGGCTGAAAGAAAAGGTTAGCATTTTGTGTGTGTGTGTGTGTGTGTGTGTGTGTGTGTGTTTCATTAGTATGTTTTATATTGAGTTTGCAAGAATGAATGCCTTGTAATATGGATTTTGAAGAATTAAACAGGTGGAGGAGATGCGGATGGTTGAGAAGCAACCTTTGATTAATCAGGACCAAGTGAATGGTTTCCATGAAGATGGCCAATGTTCCTCTGTATTAGTTCCTCAAGATTGTGATCACACCTCTGATACATTACTTAAACTCGGGTAAGAGCTTCTCAATCACTGAAAGTTTTTTTTTTTTTAATTATTTTTATTTTTATATATAGAATTAGTTAGCTAGAATAGAGTTTTTGGAAAAATTAAATAAAAATTATCAAGTAATGAGTTTACTTTTTTTTATTTTCAGCTTACCATGATTCAAATGGAAGTGAAGAGAAAAGGAGGCATGGCTATGAAATGAGCGTGATGCATTTCCTTTAGAAATATTTAATATGTATGAAATTAATTAATTGCTCTACTGCTACTATATTTAGATCAAATAACAAGTATGTTGCTTAAATTTAAGACAAATTGGGAATCACTGTTTGTTGCCCAAGAAACACTTCTGTCGGAGAATCTATGGCTAATTTAGGTGGCCATTATGTCTACTATAATATTGGAAGGCTCTTGCTTTTGTTTATTTAGTTGTTTATATATTTATTTTTAACAAGCTTGCACCACCTAATGGACATTTCTTTATTAAGAAGTTTGTGGAATATATATCACCTTCAAATTGCAAATTTCTTTTTAACTGACATTGCTATTTGCTACCATGACATTGAATGGCTATTTTTGTGCTTAACTTTTTCGAAAGAAAATAAATCACTATTGACCAAATAAAAGAGAGACAGGAACATGAATATATATTTATAGAGAGAAAGATACTAGCACGTGTCGGATTCTTAACAAAAGTTGGATCACATGGCCAGTTTTGCTGACTTCACATTTTTTAATTAAAATATTATTTAAAAAAAGAAAGAAATAAAAAATGGTTCACTAATTAATTAAGCCCTAATTAAAGTAATCCTTCACCCTCTCTCCCCCATGGATCTAATTAATTGTGCCGCTATCTCCTAATGTGGGTAAAGACTCCCTTTTGGACCTTTTTAAACGGTATTTTAAAAGGGTCTTAAAAAAATCTAATTTTACTTTTTTTTATAACTAATCTTCAAGATCATAAATTTAAAAAATTTAAAATTTTATACAAATATATGTTTCGTGCATATGAATTTACATGGTCGTGTGTTTGTTTGTGTCTCTCTGTTTTTTTTTCTCTTAAAAGATTCACATATCCATGTGTTTAATCGTGTGTTTGCGGTATAAATTCATAAATTATAAAAAAAATATTCAAAACACCTTGTACTATATGTCCTCCTAACGCTGTAAATATAAAATAACACCGAATTAAATACCAAATAAAATAAAATTTATTGAATATATATATATATTGAATAATGATATAAAAATGTATGTTCAACCACTTATGCTCTGTTACAATGGTAGGTCTTATTTCACACAGTCCTAAGTAGATGGGATGTTGCCATTCCTGACCACATTTTTACTCTTGTCAATTAATGATAACATCGTGCAGACGCTGACAATAAAAAACCTTTTTGTTTAGATTTGTATAGTAAAAAATCAACCTTCTCGTCTCTTTCCCAACCAAACATATTTGTAGGAATTAGAACTAACAGAAACTATGCCTGTCTTGAAGAGATCAGGATTTTTATTCTCCCATCTTTGATGTTGTTTTCACATACCATTAATTGATGCCGGACCCGTTATATATGTAACCATGCATCTTACTGTCGGCAATTTCTAATGGAGTCCTAATTGTTCTTTCTCAATTCTCACTAATTTTGATCAAGCACCTTAAATGCATAATTGCTCAACTCTAAACATATAACAAAGCAAAACAACTCTCTTAATGCTTAGATTTATCTAGGTGAATACTCTAACTCTAATATTTCCAATTTAGATTTTCTTACACTCCTCAGACTCTAACCCTTGGTTGAATTTGTGAGCTGATACTACCTGGTTAGATTTAGACATACAAATTATTAGATTTTACGATAAATATATTAAATAATAATTTATAGATTTAATTAAAAAATGAAAATAAAAATAAAAATAAAAACAAAACAAAATATAAAACCATCAAGTCTTGCGCCTGTCACGTTGTATAGTATCTTTCTTGAAAATGACATACTCCGCCCTTCCGCTAACCTCCAAATAAATAATTAAGATAGTCAAATCAATCATTCGCATTAAAAAAAACCATTTCCATTTTCCAAGTTAAGAGCTGGAGGGATCAAAGGTTGAGCATGCTTAGTCCTTACAAAGGAAAATCATTAAGCTTACTTTGTCCATCATAACATGAATATAAATATCACATACATAAATAAATAAATATATATATATATATTAATAGAAGGTTTTTTATAATAAAATATAATGTTAATCATTGTGTTAGGTCCGATGACGTGGATTGACATTATTTGACAAGTTAAATAGTGACATGGCAAGCAGAAAAGTGATGTGGCAATAATGACTCAACTAAAGAATAATAACTATGATGATGATGTGTCAAAACATTGATGTTGTGAAACTACAAAGGGTTAGATCAAGATGAAAATCATATTTAGAAGATATTTCTCTCAATTGAGTCATGTGATGATCAACTATTTTTAAAAAGTACATCAAGTCTAAATGATCTCTTCAAAAAAGGCAAGTTTATTTAAAGTATGTTTATTTATCTTTGGTAAGATCCGGGATAATAAATCATATTTTTGACAGAGATCTTTTTTAGAAAGATCTATATTAAAGAGAGAGATGAATATTCTATCATTGGCAAGAATAGAAGATCATAAAGATTGCATGGAAATTAGTTTAATGTGAAGCTATTTGAATACATAAACTAAGACAGGCAATGACAGACTTAGTTTGGTGTGAAGCTATTTGAAAACACAAACTAAGTTAGGCAAGTACAAGCCAATGAGATTATCAAGACCATATTTAGCAACACGATTTGAAGGAAGATCTTAGATCTAATTATGAGCGGAGCTATTCAATGAGACTAATCATATGTGGAGATTGATTGAAGATTATATAAGATATGATTGAAGATATTGAAGGTTAAACTTGGATGAAGATGAGATCAAGTTTAGTAATAATATTTCCACGAGTCAAACGAAGATCATCAAGGAAGACCAAACTTGGGTCAAGTTTGGAAAGAAGATCGGGAGATCTTCGGTGACCATCTTTGGTGAAATGGTTGCGCGTGACTTGGTGGGCACGCCTCTCGAGAAATGGTGACCTATTGAAGTGACGTGAGGAAGGAAGCATCTGCAGGCAGGAGGAGCATGGGTCGAGTCAAATGCTACAAGACGGGCTGAAGGAATCAGGAAGGTTAAAGGTCGCAAATTCGGGTGCATCTGGCTAGAACCCAGTCATGTTTAGTAAGGTGGGCAATGTTGCAACATCTAACTTTGGAAGGTGTCCAAGTTAGGAAGCCGCGGAGAATTCTAAAAGAGAAAGGTTTATTTGGACGTCGGTGCGTCTATATAAGAAATCCTGCTTGAAGATTTAGGATGAGCTACGGAGGGAGAGAACCTTTGGTGAGGGTTGAGAAGAGTAAGCATTGGTCAATCTTAAGGGGATATTCTTTGTCTTGAGAGAATGAGAGAGTGTTGTACTCTTTATTCTTAAGCCTCTTTTAGTGGATTGATTCTCCTGGCCTGGCCCCCAGATGTAGGCAAGGTAGTGCCAAACTGGGTTACCAATTTGCTTGTCTTCTTTCTCTTGCATGATTATGTGTGTGTGTCCAATCTCAAGTGAGTTCTTGAGTGAGCCTCCTTATCACACTACCCTCCGGGACTATCACATTGGATAACCCAAAGTACAACACAAGATTAAAATAAAAAGATTTGAATCCTTCTATCGACAATATTGCTCAATGTATTGTTTATGCACTATACATTTGGACTCACATGCTATTTATAAGTTCTGTTTATTGAGTCATGATGTGGGTCCCATGTGGGATGAATAATAATTTTACCTCTCCAGAGTTGTATAATAGTGTAATTTTTTTTAGAGGTCAGTAAACTATGTAACTGGTGTACTTCTGTACATATTTCATTTTTTTGATAATTTTTTAATTGGGAAACATTTGTTGCTTATTCAGTAATAATAATAATAATAATAATAATAAAAGTGGACCATTAATACTTTAATAGAAGTGTTTTGTTATAAAAATGAACTACTTAAGGTGATATGGAATAAATTTAAGTATTTTGTCAATTTTGACAACCCATTTTCATTAAAATCACGAGATGAACATGAAACTAGTGATTCCAAACCGCAAGCTCATAATTACGTAGATGGTTTGACGCCCAAACCACGAGCTTTGTTTTATATTTAAGGTTTTCAAAACATTACAATTTTGTGTACAATTAAAAAATTAATCAAAATTAATTATTATTTTTTAAAATAAATCTGCCTAAATATATTGGACTTCCACATTCATGCTTGTAAAAAGACTCTTCTAACCATACTTTTTTTTTAATAATATTATTAGAAAACCCATCATCTAGAGTCATTTATAGCTTAAATGTAAGAATGCTTACCGTAACTATTAAATTAGTTTCATATGACTATAATTTATTAATAAACAGTATTAAATAATGTAAAATAATATTAAACAATAAAACACAATAATTATATATTATAAATTTTATAAAATATTTATATAAATAATAATTATTATATTATTATCCAATAGCTGTAAATAACTATCTCTTATAAACAGTGCATCGGTATGACTTAAACCCTAAAATTTTTTAAATATATTAAACATTAATATGTGTGATGTTTAGTCGGTGAACCATCAAAGAATCATCTCACCAACTGGGATAATATTTTATTTTATTAATATTAATTAAATCAAAATATAAACGACGCATATGTTCTATAAATAATTTTTTTTTATAAAAAAAAAACTCCCACCAACCAAATAACGACAGCACAAAACGCATACGCAATATTTGAGCAACCAAATTCCGACACCTCAAATCTAATAATTCGTCCAATCAAAAGAAGTGAGCCACAAATTACATCTACATCCATCAACATCCATTCTTATCCATTTTGAATCTCTGAGATCATGGGGCCCATGTCATCGTACGGGAAAGCAAGAAAAGCAAAGGGGGCCCACAAAGATGGTTAGGAAATTGAAAGATCTGTGGCACAAAGATAAAGCACCAATGAAATGGAAGACGCAAAAGAGGCATCAATAAAAAGAATAAAAGATTAAACAAAAGGTAATCCTCCAATAGAAAGATATGTACACAGGACACTCAGACAAACACCAAACAAAAAAACAATAAAAGTACATAAAAGACCTCCTCCCGGCCATTACTTCATCACCTCTCAAGCAACCCCAAATTAGATCTCAACATAAACAGGTACTTTCAATTCATCTTTCCTTTTATGTTGTTCACTTGTTCTTCCCACTCTTCAATATTGTTCTTTTTTTCTTGTTTTTTTTTTGTGGGCATATATATATATATATCTTGTTATATATGAAAGATTTTATTGAAGTATTGTCTTGTCTTGTTCTTAATAAATTTGTGGACGCTGAACTGTTGAAGAGAAGGGGGTTGATTGATAGAGTGTGTCAGAGTGATCAATGGCAAGAGAAAAGATAAAGATACGGAAGATAGACAATGCAACAGCCAGGCAAGTGACGTTTTCCAAGCGGAGGAGAGGGTTGTTCAAGAAGGCACAGGAGCTCGCCATTTTGTGTGACGTTGACGTTGGCCTTATCATCTTCTCCCCCTCTGGAAAGCTCTTTGAATACGCCAGCTCAAGGTATAGTTTAGTTTTATATATTTGTTTGATAATAAACCTCTAGTTTAAGATTGATCAGAAGATTAAGAAAAAATGTATTTTGATATTGTCATGCATGCATGCTCTTCTGGTTTTGGTTTATGGTTTTGTCTATCTTAAGTAGTACTTCTTGTTCTTAAACTTGGTGATCGAACTTTTATGTTTGAATTTCTTTTGTTGTGTATATTTGCGTGGTTTCTGATTGCCTGATGAGTGAGTGTTTTACATTGGAGAACTAGCTAGTTTGGGGATCAATAGAGTTCATCATTTGTTTATATCGAGAAAACTTTCTCTCACTGTATTTCTTTCAACTTTTTTCTGTTAATTCCATCTCCTGTTGTTATGAAATATTTGCTCATAATATATTATAAACAGTTCTATTAATTCTTTACCAACTGTTTTAGCAGTAATCTTTCGTGACTTCTTTGAGTGAGAAAGATGTCCATTAGTTCATGTGGATTCGACTTAGTATACCATAAAAGGAAAAGGAGAATATTTCTTTCATGAGCAACAACGTGTCTTGTGTGTATGTGTGTGTTTATGTGTTGTGTTTTGCAAATTGTCAATTTCCTCATTTAATCTTAATTGTTGTAGAAATATGCGACTTCGAAGCATATTAGTAGACAATATCTTTAAAGTGTTATTTGTCCTCACTATCAAAAGTTTGTTGCAAAGTTTCGCACAAACCAACTCTATAGATAAAACATACCATAATTATCTTATCACTAAATAACTATTCTAAACATTATCTTAATAACTTAGAGCTGATTTGAGAGAGTTAGTGTAAGTAAATGAAACTTCTCATGCAGGAGGTTCAAAGTTCGACTTTCTTCCAATGCATGATTAAGGAATAGTCGGTAATAAAAAAAATATGTGATTAGGGTGGTTTGTACATATTATCACAAAAATATTAAAAAAAAAAATCAATGCATATTTTTATAACTAATGAAGGTTGTTTAATTAAAGGTGATTTTCTTGAAATAGCACCTATCCATTTAAATGGTAACAACCACAAAATGCATTGATTCATATTCATTTTTCTCAAAAGTTATAATTTTAGAAAAACGGACTAATTTTGTTCCATTAAGGGGTTATTTAGTTAGTGGTAATATTAACTCCGAAATGTGAATTAGGTAATTTTACAATATTATGTTTGGTTGTTTAAGATGGAAATATCATATTTTCGGAATATGATAACTTGACCAGCATTATCAGGAATGTGACTACCGTTTGAAAAAAATGATAATATCACATTTTTGAGAATGTGACTTTTTTTTTCCTATTATACCCTAGAAGTTTAATATAATTTCTAAAATACTAACTTTTAAAATAAAAAAAATTAAATTTTTTGTTGGAGATAAAAAAAAATATTTGGGATTAAATCTTTTTTAAAATTTTAGATGATTAAATTGGGGGGGAAAATTATATTTTGTTAAAATAATTAAGTTTATTAAGTTTGATTTAATTATTTTTTTTAAATTAATTAGTTAAAATTTATTAATATTAATGTTTATTTTTTGAATAATAAAAAAATATTTTATATTAATTAAATTTTATATTTGCATTAATACATGTTATATACTTTAATCTAGCTTTTTGACACCTATTAAATTAATGTCTTTTTGTAAAATGATAATTGGTCTTATAAAATTCCTGCATAATCAATATGTTAATGTTACATTCTAACCACATTATTATTTTGTTAACCAAACAAAAAATAAGCATATTCCAATCAATATAATTTAAGAATTACATTCTTAGTAATTATATTTCCGACAGTAATATAAGATTCCGCAAACCCAATAACCCCTAAATGTATTAACATCAATCACACCCTTATCTATAGAATTATATGTACATACTAATATTACAAATTGATAAGAGAAATGATCTCACGGGCACGGTTCCGTGGTAGTTATGACGGAACCAAGATGTGGCACGTTCTCACCAGTTGGATTGCCTCAATTTAGTGATTTTTAAAACAAAGGTAACAATTTTTTAATGTAATTACCAACCTATTTCTATATTATATAATAAATAAAAAAAACAAAATTTATAAACCTATGGCTTAGAATGAGCCACATTTTGGTTCTGTGGTAGTTACTATGGAATCGAGTCCACTAAATTATTTTTCAATGGGATAATCCTCGATTTAGTATATAATTTAATGTTAACCCATTGAATTTATGCATAGTTTAAGGTATCTTGTGATTAACCTTTCAACTTTTGTAGATGCTTCAAAGTCTTGCCGAGATATTTGATTTAGGGAATGAATGAAAATGGAAATGAAAGGAATTTAAATGGCAATGGAAATTAGAGTATTGAAATGAATATTATATTTTGATAGAAACATTTAGAATTGAGATGTGGTAAAATTACTTTCCCATAATACAAATAATTGACATTAATGTATATATAGTGTTCGGATATATTTATTAATAAATACATTGCTGCATATAAAATATTTTGAATAGCGTTACTCACTTTTAATTATGATAATTAGAT
Organism: Dioscorea cayenensis subsp. rotundata; assembly: GCF_009730915.1. Taxonomy (NCBI): domain Eukaryota; kingdom Viridiplantae; phylum Streptophyta; class Magnoliopsida; order Dioscoreales; family Dioscoreaceae; genus Dioscorea; species Dioscorea cayenensis. The sequence goes on along the minus strand of NC_052489.1, from coordinate 28,290,713 downwards.
GTTTAAATTACATTATTCTCATTTATAAATATTTATTGTAATTATTATAATTAATTATTTAAATTTTTGATTTGTATTTAATTTAACTTGGGCAAATAGCCATTTTGTAGTGCACTCCTCCCAGTTCCCACAATGCAGCATGTTATACCCAAACGTGGGAATAAAAGGATGTGATTTCCATTCCCACAATCCAAACATGCAGTTCAAGTTTTCTTTAGACTCTTCTATTGTATACATATAAAATGCACTTCATTTAGAGTTTATCCTCCCATATATTTCACACCAAAATATTAAATACATACTCACTTTCCTGAAATGTATTTATAAATTATTTTAACTTATATTTAAAATAATTACCTATTATTTTAAATAGATTTTGACTAGTGTATAACTGGATTGTGATTACTAGCGATTTAATCTTGTAAAAGGTTTTAAACGTGTTCTACTAAATGTGATTTTTATCGTGTCCAAAGTCCTTTGTTATTATATGTACAAAATTATTTTTTGAATTAAATTATATAACTATTATAATTCTATTTGATATCGATTATATGACATTTTCATTTATTAACTTATATGTCTGTATTTTTCACTATAAATTTTATTGTGTGCTTTGGATACAATAGCCTTAGTATCACAATGCACGGAAATGGATAGAATTGGTTGTGGCCGGCCACGGCACAATGCTATATATCGAATAAAAGGTTTCTAAGTTATTCCATCATTATGTGTCCTGTTGAGGTAGTGCTAGAAATTCATATTCTGTAAAGGAATGTGAAATGCATGATTGTTTCATAGAGGCCTATTATATTGCTTCTCCTCTAGGGTAAATTAAGATCCAATTGGATGTTAATTTATTATCGCAAATACTAATTATCAAACTAGAGTTAGTAGTTCTTTCCAATATTGTTGAAAAAGTTATTATAAAATAAACCCAAATCAATTGTTCTTTTTAAGCAGCCAAAGACACTACTTACAATTTCCAATTATAAAAGCTCATAGGCTCATATTACTATATATAGTAAATTAAAGAAAGTTTGCTAGCTACAAATACTTTATTTGATCGATTATGCATGTTCAAATGTTCAAACGTATTAATTAAGACCTCCCGCTATATATGAGGTTTATTCAAAGCATAACCCCTCCTATGTTTTTTATTATTTAATTTTTAAACTAGTATCAACTTCATTTAAATCTTTTATTTTGAATTTTAATGTTAAATACTTCTTATTCTCTAACATGCCTTTTATATTTCAAACATAAGTAGATGATTTACAATGACGTATGATCACAATGTATACATTAATTAGTAAATTTAAAATGTACACGTGGTGGCTCTATGTTGGAACTAGTGATAAAATCACACTATTAAATATTTTATATGGTTATTTTAACACTTGTTTATACCACCTAATGTCCTAATTAATTTACAAACCTTAGTTTCATTTTCATGCATTATGAAACCTCTAAGTTATTCCTATACATTTTCTTATTCGGAGCGATGATTATTTAAAAATGTTTCTTTGACAAGATGATTATACAAATTAGAGATTGAGGCTAAGTCCACAAGAACTCGAATAAATGTTATTCTAGTTATTGGATCATAAGTATCAAAACAACCTCTGCCATATTTAATTTTGTGAAAACTCTTTAACAACTAATGTTGCTTTGCAAGCTTAACTTGGATAATCATTGTTAAATCTTTTCATAAACACCCATTTACTACCAATGGGTTTCTGACTTTGAGGCAAGTTTTACTAAGATCCAACCATTATTAAGTAATAGTGAAATAATTTCATCATTTGTAACCACTTTCGAAAGAGCAGTTTATTAGCAAATAGGCATTTGATTTAATAGAGCATTTTTATTTTCATCTATAAGCCAAACTATAGCTTGGGCTTAAAAGATATGAAATTAGATTTCAAATTCTTTTTCCCCCCGATTATTTGACTTCGAGGTGCAGGAGAACTAAAAATAATTCTAGTCCATTGATTAGTCATCGCAACAGAATGCGGATCGTCTTCTCTTTTTGGATTTTTAACAACAATTTTAAAAATTTTAAACTTGTCAAATACTTGATCCATAAATGGCCTTGACAAGTCATCTATAGAATTAACGAAATATTTTTGTTTTTCAATTTATATCTTTGTTTGTTTAATTTCAGTCTGATATATCAAAAATTTTCTTTATGATTTTCTCTTGAATTCAAAATACTTTGCCGGTAAAATATGATCTATCATAGTAAACTCAAAATACTGTGCTGGTGGGCTGACTGTTGGCACCCTTTGCTGGTGCTTTGTTTGCTTGTGTTTTTTCTTCTTAATATTTATAGAAACTCTCTGAAGTAAAATCTTCTATGAAATGAATTTTTGTTATAATTATTTTAACTTGAGGAAAGTAGAACATATTACCCCAACTTGTAAGGTTTTAGAAACTTCTACTCTGAGATCTCGAAATTATTTATTAGGATTTGCAAGTTAAGAACTTGACTTATGACTAAAATATGATCTATTATAGTAAACTCAAAATACTTTAGAGTAAGGAATTTATCCTCTCTTTGTTTTTAAGACTTCTATTTCTCTTTAAGGGCTTTCAATATTTCTTTTTATGACTTGATTAAGAGTATACATATTTGAAAGAATGTTCTATATATATATATATATCCTTCTTAAAACATATTAATCTTCTTCACATTGTTTTTGCTCCTATTAATTGCCTCAATATTATCGTCATTTAACATATGAGGTTGGTCCTCTCAAATCTATCCTCCTTCGTAAATTCTTGATTCATCACTTTGAAAGTCCCATTGCTTCTTGAATCCTCACAATTGTAGTGGAATAGTGTTAGAAGTATTCAACTAATTTTGTGTGTATCATAGACATTATCTTTAAGGTGCTATTTGCTCCCACTGTGAATTGTTTGCTAAAGGGCTTCTGGCATATCTCCTCAAGGATATAACAAAGGCATCAGCCAACGACCTTCGGGTTTATTGGTACACGGGTCGCCGATAGAGCTCTCACCGAGTGATGAGAGTTCGATTCTCGGCTGAGGGCACATTTCTGGGAGTTGTGAATAGTGGTTGTGTACGGGTGGTTCCAGCGCCCACGTGAGCGCGGCCCCGTCCCCACTTGTTTCACCGAGGCTTGTGCACGTCTCTGGGTCTCTAGTGGGTTCGCCCCGCTTCTCTTTCCCAACAAAGGCATCAAATCTATCTAGAATGATTCTAAAAGTCTCCTTAAAAAATTTGATAGGAACTAAACGTTTTGTAATAAGGAAGTATGATAAAGGAAAATAATATTTTTTTTGTATTGTTCAATCCAGTATAACAAAGGCATCAAATCTATATTTAAAAGAAATGAAGAGTTGATTGTAAAAGAAGTGAATTTTCTGCCATGGCAATTATTCACTTGCATAGTTGCGACCAAAAGAAACTATTCTTGGTTCAAGACATCTATTCACACCAATGGTCAAAACAAATAAAACGCATTGATTCACATGCACATTTTCTTAAGAGGCATGGCTTAAGAAAAGTCGTATTAATTCATTAGCATCGTCCTTATTCTATTAGATATATATAATAATATCATCACACATATATATGGCTATATATGCATCCCTTTCACAAAAATTATATATATTAGTTAAATCTTTTTGTGATAAAATTAAAGAGAATTCTTATGCTTTATACTGTCATGCTATATGCCCTTGTATTCATTTGTTCTTAAAACTTACAACAAAATTTTTTCACATAATATTACTGGTGATTGTAAGTTTTGTAACTACTAGAGTAAGTAATATATGGATTGGTTAATTTTGTAACTATAGATTCTAATATGTAAATTTGGATCTCTTATTTGTTAGCTTAAGCTTATGGACTAAATTGGGCTTGAATAATATATTTTAATGTTTAATCTACATAAACATAGGCCTAATCTTCTCCTCTCTTTCACCCATGGCTCCATTTTCAAATGGACTGTGATTATCTATTTGATTTATTTGCATATAAAACGGTAATGAAATTTGGTTTTGTGTTTTAATAAATTTGAAGTTTTTTTTTTCAAAAAAAAATGATTTTGTTACTTGCAATAGGGTTATTTAAAAAGACTATAGCACATATTAAGTTTTTTTTCCTTAAGTCGAGTAGAATACCTTTTCTTTTCTTCAAATCATGAACATCTTTTGAGTCATATTTTTACCATCTATTTTTACGAATAATTTTGAAAAATATTTAAATTTGAGGTTGATCTACACCATGAGTTTAAGGAATGTCAAAATATATTTTATTATATTAAAAAAGATGGAAGTATCGACTTGTAATATTTTTTGTTTGATACTTAATTATCTTTCCCTCTCATCCTCCTCTTTTTCACCCATCTCACATGGATGGTAATTATTTTTTTAATTTTCATGATTTGGTTTGATCTTATATGGCATCAGAGATAAGAGTTTTTTACTATGTGACTAGTCTTTTAATACACCAATTAAACAGGCATATATATTAATGAAATTAACTAATTGTCCCATATAAATTAACTTAGTAAATATAGATGGAAATATATATATATGAATATTGATTTCTCATCAAGGTGTTGTTACTCCATATAAAATAAAATATTAATAGTAATTCTTATTTAATGTGTTTAACCTTGCTCTTTTTTCATTCATGTATTGATGAAGCATGTGCGAGATTCTTCATAAACATAGTACACATGCTGAAGACCCTTTGAAGCCAAGCCAACAAGCTCTTGACTTTCTTGTGAGCCACTTCTACCATTACTTGTTTATATTATCATAAGCTTAATTTGATTTATCTGAATGTTCATTCATTTGGTCCCTACAGTCATTTGTATAGGATTTTATAAATCTGCTAATTCTCATAATTAATATATATATATATATATATATTAATTACTCATTAATGTTTGACTTGTTTCACATGAGCTTGACTTCACCTTCTTCATTTCATGAATCTATATATAGTTTTCATAGAATCTTACATGACGGAAACATAGGTGTTTTTTTTAATTTTTAACAAAGCCAATAAGCGTGATTAGTCAAGGGCTGAACAGGAAGATAGTGATCCACCAATTATAGTAGTTTACAGAACTCTTAGGGATAAATCCTCTTTGCCATGCGACCTTGCAAAAGGGGAAAAGTGTTCCTCACACAGACCTCCTATAGGGGCCCTATGCATTGTGAGTTGAGAAACTCAAACTCGAGACCCCTGAATCATAAAGCACAGTATGTGGGTACCGCTAGGCTATGCCCCAACTCTTGTAACATAGTTTTTCATTCGTAAAAATTTGTATATTTGATTTGAAGCTTTATCTTTTAAGTTCAAATTTTATCGGAACTCAAATATTGTTCACTCCTCAGTCAATGAGATTGTGGTAGTTCTGTAGGTTTCCCATACATGCACTTACATGTCCTTTGTTTGATGAACACTTGGATCAATTAACTACTAAGATATAAGTTTCTATTAGGCTGCATGAAGTAAAAAAGAAATCCTTAATAGTTATTTCTACAAATTAAACTTACTAATTTAGTAAGATATATAACTAATTAACATATATTGGTTTCTAAGGTTTTGATCAGTGTTGTTAGAACAAATGTGCAAATTCATATTATATGTGAGATCTTTGTATACTCAAAACTTGTGTATTTTAAATGCTGAAAGTGATTTCGAAATTAAATTCAGTGAGCCACCAAAGACCGTCTCGTACATACATCTAATGTTAGCTACATTGTCCATTTTGTTGCTAATTTAGTCTGATAGTTTTCCTTAAGATTAATAAGAATTTATCCTTAATCATACCCAAAAACCCATATCGAATAGTGTGATTGTGGACCATTGTCCCTGAATTTGTTCAAATTCAATATTCTTGCATGAATTGATTGTTGATGCATATATATATATAAAAGTTATGAAACAATGTTAAAAAATTTGATAGAGTAAAATAACTATATATTCAAATAATTTTTATTAGATAGATAATATCTCAAAATAAAGATACATACATCCATCTACCATAATAGATTATGCTCGGCATTTAAAGACTATTAGCAATACTTCCGATTTATGTTGTTCTTTCCTCGATGGCCAAAGTATTAAAAAAATGATAGATTGGACATCCTTGGTGTTAGGTTGTGTATGATCTTTCCATCACAAGATTAATTCCAGTTTAAGAATTTATAGAAAAGAACTAAGGTTGATTTTTAAATAAATTTAGTGCGTACATTTCATTTTATTAAAAGGATTAACAATCATCAATTCATTAATAATGTGTTAAATAATTAATTATTCCATTCCACTAGTTGGCAACACAAGAACTGAATTGACGTAATACAACTTTAATAGCATAGAGATAAATTCTTTATTCTCAAAATAAATATGAAAATTTTCAACCATAAACCCTTTGACACTACTTTTCAAGAGGAGTAGTAATTAAAGTAATGCATTTCTATAAAAGATGGTTCTAATGCCAAAGGTATTTATATATTAATTTGAGAGGGATAATAAAGCCAACAAAATCTTAATCAAAGTAACCAACAACATTCAAATTGTTAAAACATGAGCATGTAGTCCATCTTTCTTATAATCTAAAATTACTATAATATCTCTCCATAACACTCCAATAATTGAATGCAATACAAATCTTGGGCAGACCTACATATACATAAGGCTTCTAAAAACTTAAGCATATGGAATGTTCTCTAACTGTACATTCTCTTCTAAAACATATCACTATTTATAATAGATTATTCACTAGGTAACCTTTTATCTGAAATCTCCTATGGGCTTTATTGAAATAGATATCTTTAGACAAAACTATAGTGCCTCAAGATATGTGTGTATAAATCATAATGTCTATGACATAACAAACCTCAAATTTATCATTTGAATCAAAATTCTTAGAGCATAATTACTTCATCTAATTTGCAAACCATATGTTATTGTTTGCAAACACATATCTTCTGCCAATATATTACTATATATATATATATATATTCACCGACCTTGAGCTACATACATGATACATAATACTCTCTACAAAGTAAATATATAAAATTATACCACTAATAGGAGTTTTTTTTAGTAATTGTGCTGATTTCTTAATTATATGCAGCAGTAACCTTACCTTCACTAAATAAGAATTGTTGAAGTTATGTACCTCTTTCTCAAAATCTTTATTGAAAAGGATTTTTTAACATTTATTTAATGTAACTCTAAATTAAAATAAGCATCAAATTCCACAATAATATGAATATAGTTCTTAGGAAAAAAACCATGATAAATTCTCTTACAATCTATTCTTTCCATTTGAGAGATCCTTGATAACTGGTATTACTTTATATCGCTTAATGTTCCTAATGAGTCTTCTTTGTTTTCCAAACAAAGAAACCTGTTCCTTAAGATTTCAAAAACTATTACATGTCATAGAGTTGATCTCATATTTCATGGTTTTATATAGATTTACTTTAATTAATGCTTATGAAAACATTTCAAAATTACATTTGACCCATAAATTATAGATGCACAATATAATTATTAGTTAGCATTGGTTTTTTTTAATTTAACTGTTTGCATCACCATAATTTTGATGAGATTGTTGCTTAACAAATTAAGCAACAATTTCTCCTACATTATTATTAGTATGACTTGAATCCGTAATGATTTATTATTCAATATTTATCCTAACATTATAGATGTTAACTATAACTACCCATTTTATCCTTACATGTGCTAGCTACAGAGAATTTTAAAAAAAACTATATATTAATTGTATAATACAGTTCATGGTAGAACAATGCACAAGGAAAACTATATTAACTTAAACTCATGACATTAAATTGAGCCTTTATTCTTGATTTTAATGATGTTCTATCTTATACCTTTAATAATAATAAACTTTGTTGTGATGACCTTTGGGTGGCCTTGGCCCACCAAAGGTTGAAAAATTTTCCCACTTAAATATATATGTTATGTATATATTTATACTTAAAATGTTTAAATTCACCCATCCGGCCATTCCCCCCTCTTCCCTAATGTTTTTGTTATTTATAGGCTTTTTGGCCCCCTAGACCATGTTCACACTCAGGAATTGAGCCACGCGTATTGTTAGATATGGGATGTTGATAAATTTTATTCTCAACCGATTAAATCACTCATAATACTCATATAAAGCTATATATTCGTTATTATCATTTTGGGAAGTGGTCTGAAGTGAAAAATGGAGGAATAGACACTTCTTTGAAATGATTTTCCTTGAAGTGATTAGGAGTTAATATTACTTCCACTGTCACTTCCACTATTTATGGTTTTTATTTTATAGAAAATGAAATAAATCCTCAACAGGGAGAAAGTGTGAGGAAATGGGGTTATATAAAATTTTACTTCCCTCATTTTTGTAAAAAAAATACTGAAATAGGTTTAGTTTAAAATCCAAAAAATACTAAAATGGAGAAAATGACACTTCCTCCGCTTTATAGCAAATGAGCATATAAAATGGGGAAATTAATCAGTCCACTTCAATGGTTCTCCACTACTTCCTACAAATGAACGGTCACTTAAAATACATTTAATTGTTATAAGAAATTATCTAAATTAAAACTATTATAAATAAAATAATAATGTTTATAAAACAAAAAGTTGAGATAAAGAAATAAATCGATATACTCACTAATGTAGATTATACTTAAAAATATAAACTAAATGTCATTATAATCCGCATGTGGGCTAGGATAGAAATACACAATACATTATATTTATTGATAAAATTAGTGAATAGCTAAAATTTCTTAATACATATGAACAACTCAAGAAATAAAACTTATTCATAGTTTTATCCTACTTAACTTGATAATATAATAAAATCCATTTTTATGGACAAAATCATTATATTAGTTATAATTAATTACTATATCATTTACATAGGATGCAATCACGCAAACACTCTTCATATATGATTTTTAATAGTTATCTAATAGTTATCGATGCCGTACCTACTTTATAACTATCAAAATAGATACGCAGACGTATAAACAATGTTTATTAGTTATACACGAAAAATAAATCAATTTAATTAACTTCACTTTAGATTCTAAAGTAGATCAATTTATAAATAAACTACTAACGACTAAAATTTTTGATAAAGTTATATGTTGCAATTGTTTTAAATCAAAATCAAAATTATTTAGAAGCTAAGCTACATATAATTTAGGTTAACACACAAAGCAAATAATACACCGAACAAGCTCCTGTACTAATTTCTTCCTCAAATGAGTTAACTTTAACATTATTTTCATTTCATTTCATTTCATTTCATTTGATTTCATTTCATTCTTTTAGACAGGCAATGGTCCCGATGCGGGTTTGAAGAAAGAATATGCTGATAAAATGCGTCAGTTAAGGTTAGTTTTTCCACATAATTTTCGTTTATTTAATTAAGCACGAGCTGATGTTTTGAACCATTGCAGACAAATGAGAGGAGAAGACCTGCAAGGACTAACTTTAGAGGAGTTAATGCATCTTGAGAGAACAATTGATGTTGGATTAACTCGTGTGCTACAAACGAAGGTATATGCCTGTACGCATTTTGCATTATTCAAGTTAGTGATCATCTAATAACTCCAACAACTATTTGCAATGTCAAACTGCTTTTAGGAACAACAAATAATGGAACAGTTAAACAGACTTCAGCAAAAGGTAACAAATATAATTTCCGGTTAATGTTTTCACTTGTATATATTACAGAATCTTTGTGTATTAATTGCTTGCCATATTGAAGGGAATGCAACTCCTGGAGGACAATCAGAAGCTAAAAGAAAAGGTTAACATTTCCTTTTTATGTGTTTGTTTCAATTATATGCATATATATGTATATTATGAGTTTGCATGAATGAATATTGCCTGCATGCATTCTTGTGGGGGAAAAAAAATGTTTTGTGACATCGAGTTTGAAGAATTAAACAGGTGGAGGGGATGTGCATGACTGAGAAGCAGGCTTTGATTGATCATGAACCAGTGAATGGCTCACATGAAGATGGCCAATGTTCCTCTGATTCAGTTCCACAACATTGTGATCACACTTCTGATACATCACTTAAACTTGGGTAAGAGCTTTTCAATCATTGGTAGCTCTTTTTGCTTTAATTATATAGAACTAGCAAGAATAGAGTTTTTGAAAAAATAAAAAATTATCACTTAATGAATTCACTTGTTCATTATGAAGCCTACCATGATTCAACTGGAAGTGAAGAAGCATATATGGCCATGATGGTGGGAGTGGCATCCATATCCTTTAAAAGTAATTACTGCATATGATGTCTGGTTTTTTAGTAGTGAAATGACTTAAGTGGTACTCCATTTATCTGCAATTTGAAGCATGTTTCATTGGTTGAGGACAAAGTGGGCATCACTGTTGCCACAAAACATCTCTGTCGGAGAATTTATGACCCTTTGATATAAGTGAAACTATTGGTACCAGAGCGTTGAATTAATGGCTCTTGTTTTTGTTTTTATTTATTTATCTAATAATTTTTAACAAGCGTGAATGGGTCATAATTTCTTGATTGTGAAGTTTGCTAAATATCACTTTTTAAAGTGAAATTGTAGCTGTGTTTGGTTGCGGGTCATCTCATTGATTAGTGAAAGCCATTTTCATACATGAATAAAATTGGTCTCCCTATATAAAAAAAAAAATAATGTGAAATATTTTAAATGTTCTGAGTTTAATACAGTAGTGATAATAGATCTTTAATTATTATTTTAATTTTAGTACCCAAAACTATATCATTAGTTGAAGACGTACAAAACTTGATATTTAATTTTCAGTGTAGGCTCCATGATTAATTTATGCTTGTCATATATATTAAAAAAATTAATAAATCCATAACGGTTGAATTAGAGAGACATTAAAGTAAATATTTATTAATCTAGGTTTTTATCTTATTTGTTTTAATATTTAATTTAGTCATAACCAAATCAAATTCACTTAATGTTTTTAGCTTACATTTATTGGGACGTTAATTAGGATTGGTTAAATTATTCTGTTTTTGTTTGTATAAATATTTGAAATGCATTAATAGGTTATAGGTGTCTTTTACAAAATAACTAATAATCTCACATTAATTAATTTAATAATATATGAATATAAATATACAAGGATGCCAGTCTCTTATGGTTTTGAGCGGAATCGAAGACAAATCACCTTTATATTACAAAAATAGTTAACTCTTTCTGTTATTAAATGAAAAGTTAAAGAATTAATTTTTTCATAATATTGCTTATTTACGGTTTCCATCACAATGGTCAAATGATTAGAGTATTTCACTCTCTTGTAACTTGTAGGAAGTCTATGATTTGAGTCTGATTAAATTGGATGCATTTGTATGGTTACTTATTTATATTATAATATATATATATAGAAGATGTGAACTGTGGATGTTCTACATTTGTAGAACGTCTGCAGTTGAGTATAGTAACAATTAGGTAGTTATAATTGGTGTTTATTAGGGTTTAATAAGATTCATTAGTTTTAGTTTTTGGTTTTTTTTAATAATTTCTGTAGGTCTAGTAGAAATAAAGTTAAACGGTTGAAATTTGGATTCAGATCAAATCATAGTGATACCGTTCATCATTAATAGTGCACAACCGTTAGATTGAAATCTAACGACTGATACAAACGTCTGTAAATTCAAAATTTATGGACGTTCGTAGATGATGGATGCTCCTATATATATATATATATATATATAAGCATTGCTTATTTACGGTAAATATGATTATCAGAATTTTGTTAATTTAAATGAATTCTCAATAATCATACATCAATTAATGTTGCAAAACATAAATATGAATGTATAAGTTTAGGAGATGTTTAGGCTATATATATAGAGGACCGGACGTTCACTGATAACTTTGTGACGTCACTCTATCAGCCATTGGATTTGAATCCAATGTTTTTCGATCATCCATTCCCATAAAACAATGGCGTCCATAGTAATCATTTAACATTACACTCAATAGTCGTTTTCAACCCAGTACAATCTTTGGGTAGTACTGTTTTTCATCACTATTGTCCAACTGTCTCTTTTTTTCTTTCATACCTTTCATTTTTGTGGAGGCTCTGTGAACGTCCACAGAGAACATATTTGCAGACATATATATTTCCATTCCGAAGTTAAAAAAGTTATACAATATTCTTTTATTATTTATTTAGTAAATAAAATTAAAAGAAGAAAAATAATAAACCCACTATCCAACGTAGTGGATTCTTAGTTAGACCGTGAATGAGTAGATCCATAGTCAAACCTTGCTCTTGCGATTAGTAATATGGCTCTTAATTCAGGTACTATTTATAGTGTTATTTAAATGAGTTTGGGATGGGTCTTTTATATAAGGAGTTGTATTTGTCCTTTAAAATTACATGTCAAAAAAATCTTTAAATTTAGTGTAATTTTTATATATATTACTGGATGTATATAACATAGTTTTATGGTCTCATATAATGTTTGATTGGGTTAATAAATTTGTAGAAAGTTAATGTATCATCATAATCCATAGTTTTTATTTTTACGAATTTTTGAGTCAGGACAGTTGTTGCCATCAAGTAGGAAGGACTTTCTTGGGTTGTGTCAAAATCATCAGCTCAGTTCCAAATCAACCACACCGACCCAGCATCTCAATCGTGAAATTCAGCCAATCAGATCTAAAAAAGTAAAGAAAAACGAAGGACATGAAACGAGAGCCACACCCCGAGACGCGCGCGCACACGTTCACATTCCCAAGTCAAGCATGTAGAAAAGCAGTGTAACAATAATAATAATTATTATATTCTGTAATTATATTCCGCCTCCAAACTCTATCCAAGCCAAAGTGAAGTGAAGCAAAGCCAGAGCCTTTTTGAGCTTCAGCTCTTTTCCAAAAATCAAAGCCAGAGCCATCAGCCATACATACTTATCTCGTTTGACCCAAGAAGCAATGCCAGATGATCGTACGGTGAGGGAGAGAAGTAAAGGGCCCCACAAAGCACATGGATCTATCCATCCGCCACCAATAACAATGGAGAAAATAAGCCATAGAAGGAAGGATTTGAATAAAGAAACACAAAAAGGTTTCCTCCCACAAAAATTAAATAAATAAAAAAAAAAAAGAAAAAGCGAAGGGTCTATCCAATGAAAGAAGAGGAAACAAGGACTGCGCGCATGAGAGTAGATTTATACCAAAAAAAGGCTCTTAACCCCCCTTGCCCCCTTTCTTTCATCTCCTCTCCAACAACAACCCCAAATTGGATCTCCATATAAACAGGTACTTTTATGATAGACCCTTTCTCTTGATCTCTTCCCCTTAATTAGATTCTCTGATTAATTTTTCTTATATAAATATATACATGTATCATGTTGTTCTTATTATTATTATTATTATTATTATTATTATTATTATTATTATTATTATTCTCTTCATCTTTTGCTCTGTGTGTGTGTGTGTGGTCTGTGTGTATGAGAGTTGTTAGACTGAATTATTTAATTTCTTGGAATTGATGATTGATTGTTTTGAAAAAGAAAGAGAGAAGCAGAGATCAATGGCGAGAGACAAGATAAAGATAAAGAAGATAGACAATGCCACAGCGAGGCAAGTGACGTTTTCTAAGCGCCGGAGAGGATTGTTCAAGAAGGCTCAGGAGCTGGCAATTTTGTGCGATGTTGACGTTGGCCTCATCGTCTTCTCCGCTTCAGGGAAGCTCTCTGACTACGCTAGCTCAAGGTATATATATATATGTGTGTGTATCTATTTGTTTGATAATATATATATTAAGAAAAAAAAATCATGCATTTTGATATTATGGTTGATGTTGATGTTCATGATCTTTGGCTTGATCTCTTAGTTTTGATATTATCGTTGATGATTTACATATATAATTAGTTAAAGAAGCTTTCTCTTGCAGTACTTAATTTGTCTACTTCTTTAGTTCCTGTACTTAATAATCCATTGTTGTCATGGGATATTTGCACAATATTATTCCAGCAGCAACTTCTTTGAGGATGACAATGACATATATATCATGTTACATAGCATGGATACATGTCTTCTTTTATGAATTAACTCAATTAAGTTGAAGATTAACAAGAATACAAATTCAATACTGTTTCAAGACGTACACAATTTGCTGGTTTTCTTTTGAAGACATATTTATTACGCATGAAGTTGCTTAAAAATTAATGATGATATATATTTTCCCATAATACAAAAAAAAAGCTTTTATGAATTTCTTGGAAAGCCATACCAAAAAAATTGTTAACTTTAGAATCACAAAACTTGTAAAATATAAATCAAAAAATATTTATGACACACTTAACCAAAACATATCTTTCTTCGATGTTTAGTAAAAAAAAAATATATTTATAATTTTCAAAACAATTTTTCAAAGTTGCAACCTTTGCAAATAACCGTTGAAAATTGATAGTTATTTCATCAATGATTATAACCCTTCATGTTGCATCATTTCATTATAATAAACCATTGTGTCCTTTGATTATGAGCATTCATGAATGATTGCACACTTTCACTCTTTCTTTTAATAATTCAAAAAAAAAAAATTCATTTACAAAATACAAAAAATCTCATGATCAACATTAATATATGTATATAATGTACATTCTTTGGTCAATCATCATTTATAAAATACAAAAAACTCTCATGATTAACATTAATATATGTATACAATGTACATTCTTTGGTCAATTACTTAATTTTGCCACTAATTTTGTTTCCTCATTCAATCTGAATACACTTTCAAGCTCACTGTTCAAATCTGTCATTCTTTTTGACAGTTTTCATATACATATACATAAGTTACACAAGGCTATTAAATTGCTTCTGGAAAGCTTTTTAAATTAACTAGGCCTGCATGAAGCTTTTAGTATATTCTTAATTTGTTTCTGCATACAGGTATATATTTGGAGATATCATGTGCATCTTCTTATAGGGAAAAAAAGGAGAGATGTATGGAATTGAATTAGAGTTTTATAGAATTTCTATATCCATAATATGTGAGAAAGGGAGATCTCTTGTACTTATATACTGTTATGGTATGCACAGTTATATGCTGTTGGCTTGTATTATTTCTTGCAAAAATTAGCTTAAATTCGTTTTACATAAGATACTTGTAATAATTGTAACAAGCCAATGTGAGTGTATTTTAACTCAGGTCTTCTTTAATTCATGTATCAATGAAGCATGTGTGAGATCCTTCATAAGCACAGTATACAACCTGACAACTCTGTGAAACCAGATGAACAAACTCTGGATTTACTCGTAAGCCCATTCTAACGTTTTCTCTTTCATATTCTCATTAGCTGACTAATCTGATTAATGTTCTTTTCATCCCTATTGTTACTAGTGTAGCTTTATATATATCTCCGTAATATTACTCATTTATGTTCGAATAACTTTCCAATTAAGACTACAACTTCTTTATTCCACGAAACAAGTTACATATTTTATTTGAAGTTCAAAATTGAGAGGAACATGAATATATATGTTCACTTTAAATGAGAGATGAGAATGTGTTGTTTTGCATGTAATGGTACTTCCATGTATGCATGCACGTGTCCTGTGTTGCATGAACTTCAATGGGCCCACTTGGATATTTCTTTTTTAATTAGGACAAATTAATGAAGCTAAAATGGATTCTTATATGTTTTGGTATGTTAAACTTGCTAAATTAGTTAGATATACAACTAAGAGATAAAGGTTTAGGGGGTTTTTATTGTTGTTAGAACAAACGTGCAAGCTCATTGTGTGTGCTAACATGCATGAAGTCAAAATTAACTCTCGAAGTTTTAGTATTTTGGTGGTTCAAATGCAGTTAACCCAAATATTTAAAGTAATTAAAGTGTTTTCAGGTTACATTTAGTAAGCCAATCTGGTTGTCTAGCTAGGCTCGATTGTCTTCTATAAGTTTGGATGGAAATAGAAAATATAAATGATTAATCACTACATATATATCGATGTTTTGCTTAGTCTTTGTGATTTTTTTCTACTTTGGGACTTTAATTTATTCCTAGCCTTCATAAGTAATGGCTCTTTGCATGCCAACTCGTTAATAATACAAATCTGTCCGTTATTGCATATAAAAATATCAAAGAGAAAGTTCAAATATTCATAACTTCTTAAAAAAAAGTTAGGTTTATTATTTTAGGTTACCTTTCTAACACAAGATGATAAAAGATTGCTGAGAAATAGAACAAGGATTAATAGGAAAACCTGAAAGCAATCACACAAAGACACGAGATTTAACGAGGTTCGGCAGAGTATGCCTACATCCTCGAAAGCGGAGCGACTGTTGATTCTCTTATTAGAATTAATTAGGGTTACATATTCCATGTATATATATATAAATCCTACCCGGCATAATTTACCAAAATACCCTTGTACTGTACCGCGGGGGCACCTGCATGTTCACCTTTATATATGAGCCATATATAACAATCTCCACTTAGGCGAATATACCCCATGGAGATTGAGAACCAGGGAGTATCTCTTCATCTTGATAGGTTGGGTGCCATGCCTCCTTAGCATTTAGAGACATAAATCAAATCCAAGCAATGCTTGAACTTCTCTGTAGTTACTGTCTTTGTGAATATATCAGCTGCATTCTCTGAGTTGTGAATCTTCTCTAATAATATCTGACCAAATGCCATCAATTCCCTGATTTTGTAAAATCTCACCTCAATTTGTTTGGTTCTAGCATAATAGATTTGATTCTTTACCAAATAGATTGCACTTTGACTATCACAATGCACTCTAACGCCACTTTGCTCAATACCCAATTCTCTAACTAGCTTTGTAAGCCATAAAGCTTCTTTAGCAGCCTCTACAATTGCAATATATTCTGCCTCAGTTGTAGACAATGCTATAATAGACTGAATAGTAGACTTTTAACAAATAGGCCCTTTTGCAAGAGTAAAGACATATTCTGTAGTAGACCTCATGTCATCTAAATCTCCTGCGTAATCTTAGTCCACATACCCCTCAACTGAAAGATTACCCTCTTCACTGCCAAACACAAGACCATAACCTGCAGTGCCTCTGAGATACATGAAAATCCATTTGATTGCTTCCCAATGTCTACCAGGCTTTGATATAAACTTACTAACCTGGCTAACAACATGTGCCACATCTGATCTTGTATAAACCATAACATATATTAGGCAACCAACTACACAAGCATGAGGAACTGAAGACATGCCTTCAACCTCATTTTCTGATTTTGGGCATTGATCTTGGGAGAGTCTGAAGTGGGCAGCCAATGGAGTGCTAATTGATTTATCTCTGTTCATACCAAATCTGTCCAACATATTCTCAACAAAATGTCGCTGAGATAATCACAGTTTCCTTGAGCTTCTATCCCTGCGTATCTCCATACCAAGAATTTTCTTTGCAGCTCCCATATCTTTCATATCAAACTCTTTCCCCAATAAGGCTTTCAATTCTATTACATCACTCATATTCTTCACAGCAACTAATAAATCATCTATATACAGTAGTAAAAAAATAACAGAACCATCATCAAGGCTTCGAACATAAACACAACAATTATACTCACAATGTTTGTAGCCAATCTGGATCATGTACAAATCGAACTGTTTGTACCATTGCTGTACAGATTGCTTCAAACCATAGAGTGATCTTTTCAGGCTGCAATCCAATTGCTCCTGCCCAGGTTGAACAAAACCTTGTTGTTGCTCCATGTAAATCTGTTCTTCCAAATCACCATGAAGGAAAGCTGTCTTCACATTCATCTACTCTAAGTGTAGATCCATCTGGCTACCAAGGCCCAACACTACTCGGATAGAAGTGTGTTTGACCATAGGAGAAAAGATCTCATCATAGTATATTTCCTTTTGCTGTGAGTACCCCTTTGCCGCAAGTCTAGCCTTAAACTTTTCCCCTTCTTTTTCTGATAATGATTGCTTTTTATTGTAGACCCACTTGCACCCAATAGCCCGCTTACCTGGAGGAAGCTCAACCAGCTCCCAGGTTTTGTTTTTATGAGAGACTCTTATCTTTTCAACCATAGCACTAAGCCACTTATCTTTATTTTGATCACTCATAGTTTTTTGGAAAGAAGTAGGATTTGCATCACTAACTTTAAGTGCAAAAGCAACTAAATCTTCAAAACCATATCTAGTTGGTGGCTTAATTGTGCGTTTGGGTCGTCCCAGTTCACCATCTGAAATTGATCTTTCGTCTTTTTAACTTGAACTCTCAGCCTTTTCAGGTTGTTGAAGTTCCACCTCCATCTGCACTGTATTTTCTCTTTTTTTTAACTAAAATCGGCATATGATTTTTACCACTTTCCTACAACATGGATTGCTCATCAAACACTGCATCTCTGTTGAGCAGCATCTTCTTCGCCATTGGATTACAACCCTTGACCCCTTTGACATATCCCAAGAAGATATATCTTTTAGACTTTGGATCAAGCTTGGACCTTTCATCATCAGGAATATGCACATAAGCCAGACATAAAAAAATCTTTAATCCTGAAAAATCAATGTCATTACCTGTCCACACTTCCTCTATGGTCATCCTATCCAAAAAGGCCCTTGGTAATCTGTTGATAAGGTAACACGCTATGTTGACTGCTTTTGACCAGAAACTCTTTGAAAGTCCTGCATTCAACCTCAAGCATCTTGCCCTTTCAGCAATAGATCTGTTCATCCTTTTTGAAACACCGTTCTGCTAAGGTATTTTGCGAACCTTGAAGTCCCTCTGAATGCCCTGGTCCTTACAAAATTTCAGAAACTGTGAATCTGTGTGCTCCGTGCCATTATCTTAACTCAGATTTTTAATCATTCTGCTAGTCTGGTTTTCAACTTCTGCTTTCCAGGAATTGAATTTTGAGAAGACTTCAGATTTGTGTTTCAGAAAATATACCCAGACCTTCTATGAGAAGTCATCAATAAAGGTCACAAAATACTGAGATCGCCCTAATGACAGGTCTCTGGTCGGCCCCTATATATCAGTATGTACATAATCTAGAATTTTCTCGGTTGTGTTTTCCAACCTTGAACTTCACTCTGGATTGTTTCCCCATCAAACAATACTTGTAGAAGCCTAATTTGCAACAACTAACTTCCTTGAGCAACGTAACCCTCGTTTGTGAAGAGCAACCATCCCAGTTTCACTGAGATGACCTAATCTCATGTGCCACAGAAAGGTTGTGTCATGATTTGATTCTGCAACTGCTGCTCCACCTACAACTATATTCTTAATCAACTTGTAGATGTTCCCAGCAGACCTTTTTGCCTTCATTACTACCAATGCACCTTTGCTCACCCTAATGCAATCATTGTTGGTTTTATAACCAAAATCGTTCCCATGCAGAGTGTCAAGTGAAATCAAATTTTTCTTCAATTCCGGAACATGCCTGACATCATATAAAGTATGGACAACGCCACCATGCATCTGAATTCGAATATGTCTCTTTCTAGCAACAACACATGCATTGTTCTTGCCCATGTAGACAAAACCGAGAGACTGTCTAATGTGTATGAACTGAACGAGTCTTTGTTGGGAGTCATAAGGAAAGAACAACCTGTATCCAAAACCCATGAGTCCGATGGCTGATATGAGGAAACAAAAAGAAGATAACCATTGCTGCAATCTGAATCATTTTTCTGAATTATGTTTACATATTTTGATGAATCATCGATTCTTTCTTCAAACTTCTTCTTCTTTCATTGGATAATCCTTCCGAATATGCCCAAACTGCTGACATCTGTAGTACTGTATAGGTTTTCTGCCTCTGGATTTTGACCTAGAATTTCTTTTTCCAAAATTTTCTTTCTTTGCTTTCTTCCACGATCCTGATTTTTTCACATAAAGACCTTCCGTCACATAACCCTCAAAATTACTCTGTTTGCGCTGGTTATAGGCCAACACTGTAGTAGTAATCTCATCTACCTTTACCGTATCTTACCCTATGTGGGTGTCATCACCAGCTGTTCGTATGAAGGCGGTAAAGAGCACAATAGTATCATTACCTTATCCTCATCTTCAATCTGAACCTCGATTCTTTGCAAATCACTGATGGTTTGATTGAAGTAGTTGATGTGTGCCGCTAGATCTCCACCCTTTTGCATCTTTAACCCATATAGCTTCTGTTTTAGATATAGTTTATTTGTCAAAGATCTTGACATATACCGGGCTTCCAATTTCTTTCAAACCTCCATTGGAAATGAGAGATGCATGACTTGATATAACACATCATCTACCAAACAAAGCAGAATTACCGCTGCTGCTGCTCTCGCCTACAATTCCTCCCGATCGGCATCATCCATGCCTTGAAGGTTTAGTCTCCCACAAAGCTTGCAGCGTCCTTTGCTGCGCCAACAGATCGTTGCCTTCTGTTGCCATAAGTTGAAGTTCCTAGTTCCATCGAACTTTCCCACATCAAACTTCGTAACGATATTCATCATCTTCAACAAACCTCTCTGATACTAATTGTTGAGAAATAGAACAAGGATTAATAGGAAAACCTGAAAGTAAGGGTAAATTTTTCTAGTGAGTACTTAAGTTTAGCCTTATATCAGTTTGAGCACTAACTTTCAATTTGTATCAAAATGAGCATCAAATTTTAATTTCATTTCTCCGGTGCGGTAATTGGGGGTTTCTGGTGGATTTTTGCTGATGTGGATGCCAGAAAGCTTACGTGAATGCCTTAAGTCCACATCACCGACTCGCTAGCTCAGTTACTTAACCAATATAATGTTTTTTTGTCCATGTAGGATGTACACGTCAACTATTGTACGTCCTACGTGTACAAAAAAAAAGCCACATTGATTAAGTGGCTGAGTTGATGAGTTTGTGACATAGATCCAAGGCATCCACGCAAGTTTTCTGACTTCCACATCACCAAAAATCCACTAAAAACCCCCAATTACCCCACCGGAAAAATAAAATTAAAATTTGGTGCTCATTTTGATACAAATTGAAAGTTAGTGCTCAAACTGATATAAGGCTAAACTTAGATATAATTTATTTGTCAAAGATATTGACATATATCGGGCTTCCAATTTTTTTCTAACCTCCACTGGAGATGAGAGATGCATGATGTGATATAAAACATCATCTGCCAAACAAAGCAGAATTACCCCTGCTGCTGCTCTCGCCTACAATTCCTCCCGATTGGCATCATTAATGCCTTGAAGGTTTAGTCTCCCACAAAGCTTTTAGCATCCCTTGCTGCGCCAACAAATCGTTGCCCTCTGTTGCCATAAACCGAAGTTCCCAGTTCCATCGAACTTTTCCACATCAAACTTCGCAACGAGATTCATTTTCTTCAACAAACCTCTCTGATACTAATTGTTGAGAAATAGAACAAGAATTTATAGGAAAACTTGAAAGTAATCACACAAAGACCCGAGATTTAACGATTTTCGGGAAAGTATGCCTACGTCCTCGGGAGCGGAGCGATTGCCGATTCTCTTATTAGAATTAATTAGGGTTACATATTATATATATATATATATAAACCTTATAGTACAATTTATCAAAATACCTATGTACCACGTTCACCCTTATATATGAGCCATATACAACAAAGATGAATAAATTATGGAGATTTATCTTTTTAAACAAATGGAACAAATGTATATACATTACATTTCAAAACGTACACATAGGACAATGACAGTTTGTGCACTCTCACCCAACCAACAAAGAGATTGAGTTGTGCATAAACTCACTCCTAGCTACAGCCGTAGATTTTTGACATTAGTGTATTTAATCGGTAAAAATTTACAAATAAAATTTTTTGCATTGGACCAATCTTGCTAGATCAAAGGACTTTTAATGGAGAAATTTGGATAAGATTACTAACTCTTATTTCAACTTAATTTAACTTAGTAATAGGATTTTTTTTAAAAAAATATTATTCTTAATTAATAGTATTCAAAATGGTCTACACCCTATTAATTGGTTGTGAAACATTTTAATCTTGTAACTACATTAATTTGATTTTTACACAATTTCCAAACATTTTAAAAAGATGTTTTCTCTGGAAAAAAAAATAAAAAATAAAAAAATCTTGATGGCTTTGATATGCTATAAAGTAGTAGTTCAACTTGCTGCTACGGATCTTTCTTTCTTGTGCCTTAAATCTATATATGTATATATATATATACATTTAAACTAGCTATTATGTCTGTATTAACAAAAGTGTGACTCTATTTTTCCATATAATTAAAGTTAAAAGAAAAAAAAACAATTCAATGAAAAATAAAGAAGAAAATTTGAGAAATGTAGACTTCGACCTTTTTAAGACCCAGCCCAAAGTGGAAGCATGCCTCTCCAATAATGAACGAGGCTCCCAATCAGTAGTTGCTTAATGAAATTTATAGAGATAGAGGAAAGAAGGTTCCGGATAAAAGGTGAAGTTTATGGGCTTAGTAGTGGAATGTTCCAGATAAGACAGCTCATGGAGTCATTGGAGTGAGAGAGAAAAAGTTTCATACACAGAGAGAGAGAAAGAGAGAGAGAGAGAAAAGTTTGCGGAGAAACTTCTAGTTAAGAAAAGTGGAACCTTTTCTGTGATTGAAATTTCTAGAGTTATTAATAAGAGGAATGATGGTTAACATCTTAAGCAAGGACATTTAATTAAACCGCCGCATTGAAAATCGCATAACATAAAATATGATTATGTTTGCTCCATTAATTTTCACTGTTCTGGGGAAAAATATTAGTGTAAATTGTATAAGAGTAGTAGAGGTGCAGATTTTTAATCGTTTGATAGATTTAAACTACTTTGGTAACAAGTTAATTTAAAGTTTTTTTATTAAAACCAAACCAAATGAAATGATTCATATGGCCAAATCACCTTTTGGTCTATTAACATCGGGTATTTTGTGTAGGGTTTTTATGTCTTGTTAAAAAAAATAGGTTAAACCTCAACTCATATAGGGTGAAAGCACAGGTGTGTTGAGATATTAACTTCACACACTATGCACCCCTAATGTAGTTTGCCCTTTTATCTTAAAAAAATTCATATAACAGTTTTTTTTTTATGACAACTATCTCCTTGGAACTATTTCTTTGTGTTGCCAATATCATATTCTATTAGGTGTTAAAATCGATTAATAATTTACGTGGTTGTATATATCATATTTATCTCTATTAATTAATACTAAGTCCCAAATTTAACTATTTAGATTCTATTTAATAAAGTAATAGTTTTTATTAATATTGTTTAAGAAAAGTAACCCAAATTTACCTATAAAAATTAGTTGCCAAGTAAAAAATATAAATGACTATTCTAAAAGTTTTCCATGTCTCAGATTACTCATCCACATAATTAATTTAACCTTATTAATGTATTTAAATTTAACTTTATTAATTTATTTAAATGTATTGTTCTCGTCAAGATCGATTGAAAGTGTTCATAAAATTTTAAATTTTAACTATTTTTTTTACCCTTTATGAATGATTAAGGTGGATACTTATAATAAGACGGAGGTAGTGAAAGAAAATTGACCCAAAAAAATTTGGGCTTATTTTCTTGCTAATATATTTTCAAAGGTGAGATGAATAATTACAACTGACAAACATGTTACATGACAAAATAAATTAAGAGTCCTATATCAATTACTTTGTATATAGGTTATATCTATGTGCGTATGTATGCGTTGCGCATTTTTTTCATTAAAACCGAGTCAAATGAACAGATTAATCTTGAGCGGAGAACATATATAAGTTTATTTGAAATAGAAGGAACGCAGTTTGTTTTAGTAACTTATAAAAGCATGATATTTTTGTGGGCCATTATATTGTGTCTTAGTAAGTCCAAGTTCATATATATATATATATATATACGTTCTTGAATGCATTGATTGAGTGTTTAGACTCGCAATCCATGCTTATAATATCATACGATCATAGAGGGTAAAAAAAAACAGAATATATATGTTGTAAAGAATAATGAGAAAAATCAAACCACATTGGAAACATGAAAGTCTTGAATTAATCTTTGAAAGAAATTCAAATATATATATATATATATATATGCGGTAATTTAATATGTTTGAAGACTAATTATGATTTTCTTCATTGTATTGTACCATATATTGTACTATATATATAAGAATGTCTCCCTGCATTTCTAATTATTGAAATGAGATGGAATTGTTACTGTTTTTTTATTTCATTTTATTTCTTTAGAAAAACAACAGTGGCTATGCAGCTTTGATGAAAGATTATGCTGATCAACTTCGCCAATTGAGGTTAATTAGTTCTTTCATATTATTTTGGTATAAATTAACAATCATCAATTTATAATTTTATGTGGGGAACTATAATGCTTTAAGCCATTGCAGACAAATGAGAGGGGAAGACCTCCAGGGATTAACTTTGGAGGAGTTAGTGCATCTTGAGAGAACAATTGATATTGGATTAGCTCGTGTGATTGAAAGAAAGGTATATGTACATGATATTAATTACTTTATATGAGTATTTATATAATTACATTATTGCTTTATATAGTTGTTACTTCCCCTTAGCAATATTGATAGTCTCTGTTGTTAATATGACTATGTTTTTTCTCTCTTTCTAATAATGCACATTTACATTATCCAAATATTTTCTAATAACCATCTGTTTTCAGGGACAACAAATAATGGAAGAGTTAAATAGCCTCCAACAAAAGGTGACAAATATAAGTTTCTCTTAATGCTCTTATTTCTTATTCTCTTTGGTTTTCCTTTAAATTAAGTATCTATGTATGTATTGATTGTCTGCCATATTGAAGGGAATGCAATTGCTGGAGGAAAATAAGAGGCTGAAAGAAAAGGTCTTTCTGTGTTTATTTCTTTTGCTTGATTTATAATGAGTGTGCATGCATGCATGCATTGTTATATGTATAAAGAAATGCTATAACATGGAGTTTGAAGAATTAAATAGATGGAGGAGATGTGCATGGTTGAGAAGCAGGCTGTGATTGATCATGACCCAATGAATGGTTTCCATGAAGATGTCCAATGTTCCTCTGAATCAGTTCCAGAACATTGTGATCAACCCTCTGATACATCACTTAAACTTGGGTAAGAGCTTGTCAATCATTGAAAGCCCCTTTTGCTTTCTATATATAGAACTGGAGTACAGGTTTTGGAAAATAAGAAAATTATCAAGTAGTGATGTGTTTATCTTCTTCTCTTTTTTTTTATAATTTGTTTTTGAAGGCTACCAAGCTCTGATCACTGGGAGTGAAGAACAAACAGCATGCAATGCATGGGTATGTCCTTAAGTTCTTAACAGTGATTAATGAAAGCTTTGAGATTTTTAAGTGGAGCATGTAATTTGTTGACTTTCCAGTTGTGCGAATGCTCAGATGGTCCTACATTTTGGAATAAAAAGTTTGTTTCATGAGTTGATGACAACCTGGGCATCACTGTTGCCCATGAAACATGTCTGTCATTGAATCTCTCCTTTTTAAGTGGCAATCTTGCTACCATGAAATTGAATGGTTCTTGTTTTTGTTTATTTATTTCTGAATAAAATTGAATTGAAAGATGGATAAGCAGTGAACTCATCATCATCATCAACATATCTGTATGTATGTGCACTTATATATACTAAATATAAAATATTGCTTGTCTTTTATTTCAAAAAAGGACTCATATTTGTCTGTTCTTCTGCCAACTTATATATATATATATATATGTGTGTGTGTGTAGTAATGAAATGATGTTCTTTGTTAAAAGATGAGTGTTCTTGTATTAGAAAATGTGTATCCAAAAGTTCTATATATATATATATATATATAAAATGATGTTCTTTGTTGAAAATGTGTATCCAAAAGTTCAATATATATATATATATATATAAATGATGTTCTTTGTTAAAGGATATATGTATCCAAAAAGTTAAAAAGCTATCTTTTTCTGTATTTGGTTTGTTGTTTGTATAAAGTGTGATTTATCCACTTTCATAAAATTTTAGAAGTTAAAAGCTATTGTCTCCATGCAGAGTATTGTAGGTCCAAAGATTGAAGGATATTTATGCTGGTAATTAATAAAGAGAGCTTGGATTATATTGTCTTTTGATTTGTAATATGAAAGCATGTATCTGTCTCCATAACTCAAAGGCGAATATTACAAAGTGGATAAGGATGTCTCATTCATGGGTTTTACCCCTCTTCTATTTGCCCATTCATGGGTTGGGGGTTTAGTTTTATCTTGTTTGTTGTATCTGGGTTGGGGGCCTTGTTTTATCTTGTTTGTTGTATTTTTTTTATTTGTTTCGTACTACACCTAGTGGTTGTTGATGTTTGTACTGATTTTTCTATTAATTGCCCGTGGTTTATCCATCACCCAGAGAGAGTCGTAACAGGGGCAGGCAGTGGATCATATAATTAAATGGTCAAAAATAATTTTTACTTATTTTTATTTTTAAATTTGATGAATTTAAAATAGGTTTTAATTGAGAGTCTTTATTCTACTTAAATTCATGTTCTTTATGCTTTTAATTGGTATGGTAGAGGTTTGGAACTATCAAAACAAACATATATTTCTCTTGAAAAATTTAATATCATTAATTATATTTCCTGGGCAGTGATGAGGATCGGACATGGGGAATCATATATGCAATATAAAATGCCTTTTTAATAACATCATAAATATCCAAATTGTTCATTTATCTCCAACACCTTAATATATAACGTTAATTTAAACTGATGGTGACTCTCATGGGCCATGGTCCAAAAAGCCCAATCATAAAATGTATAAACCCATCACAACCACACTAACGTGAGTATTCAATACATATATATACATAGCGTAGTATGATTAAATTAATCCAAAGAATTTACATCAGTCGGAAGTTGTTTGACTCCATAACATTACTGGTGGCACAAAATTTAAATAATTCCAT
>NC_052489.1:28212485-28262784 GCF_009730915.1 Dioscorea cayenensis subsp. rotundata | reverse complement strand
ACAACTAAATCCATGGAGTAGAGAGTAGGTTTATCTAAAACACGAAAATACGGTATAAAACGCATTAAAGTCCAAAGCTACCAAGTTCAAGAGTGAGTGTAAGGGAAAGGACACTTGGTTCACCTCACTGGAAAGGACGTTACACAGGATGAGAGAAGGGTTCGGCCAAACAGTGTGCAGAAGAAGAACAAAGGGAAGAAAGGCTTTTAGAGTAAAAATCATCAAGCTATCATGAGAGCGGACTGCATGAGTAATGTGCATCAGCGGGCGAGGCACGCTGATGAACCGCGTCGCTACAAGATGAGTTGAAAAATCGTTAAATCTACAATAAATACCGGTCTGTGATAGAAAGGTGAAGGAAGACATTGTAGTTACGTAGTCTTGTTGATAGTTTAGGCTTGAATGTGAAGAGCATCTAGATTATTTATTGTGTGATAGTCGAGACGCATTGAAACTTGGCAAAGAATGCACGATCTCATCATGAAAGATCAAAGCATATTGATGTCATGTTGAATATCATTCGATGTTATTGAAGACAAAGCGGCTTTCCATAGAGAAAATAGCCACAACAAACAATCCAATGAATATGTTGATGAAGCCTTTTACCTACGAGAAAAGTTTCGTCGACATAGCTTGGACTTGCTGAATATCCGCACAGACACAAGGAGTCTTTCTGAGTGGATGGCGGGGATGTTCTTTAGTTTTACCGATGCATGGGAAAAATTGAGAGTCAAGGTGGAGATTTGTTGAGATGCCTTGAATTCGACATTGTGATGTAATCGGGTCTAAATTATGACTGAATCTCGAATTTAGAGAGTTCATCTAAATTATTAGAAAATTCAATGAAGATCTATGGTGGGTTTTGCCTTAGAGTTTGCCCAGCAAGAATCGATCCCATTATGTGTTATATTATTTTATTTTAATTCGGATATATAGAGATCTTTATCGTCATCTCTATGAGTACTCTCGAAATAGAAGATTAAGAATCTCTATCTCTCTCTCTCACTTTCGTGGAGCGCAGGGCCGCTATAGACCTAGCACATAACTGCGCAATGCTATTATTATTATACTTTGTTTGTTGTGTTTGGCATAACAATATATATAGTAATTAGCTAGTTGCCTTCTCGACCATGCATGGTACGAGCATGTTAATTATCTTGGGTCTCTCAATCTTGCCAGGAAAGTATATATTCACTTTTGTGTGGTTGATAAAAAGACAAGCGCTCATGTGTTTAATAATACTATCAGCACAAAAGTTAGATTTTAAATTGTTTTTATAACTATTTAAGTAACAACTCCCTACACTAAATACAATAATTGTTTATCTCTATATGTTTCGTTAGAGTTGATCAATAGAATATATATAGGCAATATATATTTGTTGTTTTATCTCTATGCATATCAACAAGACAACAACACCGGTAATTAACAATAATAAAATAAATATTTAGAATAAATTGAAATAGTTATAATACTCATGATATGGGTTTAATAAATTGCAATGATAAAAGTGCAAACTCTAATTTTCATTCAGTACCAAACAAAACAATTATTGCCCCGCTCCAAGCAATTCTAATCCATATCAACTCAACATTAATAAATATCCAATTATGTTCATTTGGTGGTTTGTTCTGATTATTTTGGTCTTAAACGAGATCGCATTCAAAGATTCTAATTAATGCAAGTTTGAAAGAAAATTAAAAAATCTCAACTTTGAATCAGTGCCCATCATTAAACAATTCTCTTCCAAATGCAAGACCATTGAGAACAGTTATGCTCCTCTCTCAAAGTTCTATTGAAAGGTGGAGAGATATTTGAAAAGTTAACGTGGTGTACTAAAACTAGAATATAATCATGACTAAAAATTCTCCATAATTTTAAAAACATATACATGATAAATATTTGAGAAAATTAAAGATATATATATATACCCGCATAATTTCTTGAGTATTTCATACAATTGATTTCTTTTCTCGAATTTTTACTTCTAGCAATTCTTATGTTAAAAACAACATGTTTTTTAATTAGACCATAAATTAGAAATATTTGGAAAAGCTTTATTGCTATTTCGTGCATATTCCATAAATTTCATTTTTTCTACATAATACTAATAAAATTATGTTTTGTTGCATTTAAAACTTTTAACCGTTAAAATATTCATCTCTTCTCTCTCTGTTTTCTAATTCTATCAAATTAATGTATTTCATTTTTCTCTCTTTCTAACTAACAGCTTCTATCTCTAATATTGTTGAGATAGTTGATATGACCTAATAAAATGAAAAGAATGTCTCTATATAAACATGCTGATCATATTAAAAGATATTAAGTAATTTTTAATTATTCTAAAAGTATATGTATAAATGATTTTTAAACTGAAAATTTAGTCTGAAGTGGGCCGTTTAGTTTGGATGTAATTCTAAATGCAGATTGGATTTCTAATTCAAATGTAATTAGAAAACTTGGTTTTCAAAATACGATGCGAGTCAAATCTTGTGTTTGTGTTGTGATGTAAGCGAAATATCATCGTATTATAAAAATTTTATGTTTGTTTGAAAAGATTTGTAAATCTGTAATTGGAAAATGCATGTGTATATGTGTGTATATATACATATATGTATATGAATATATATATGTATAAATATATGTTTATATGTGTATATATATATGCATATATGTATATGAGTATATATACCTGTATAAGTACATGCATGTATATATATATGTATATACATATATGTATATAAGTATATATATGTATGTATAAGTATATATATATGTGTATATACATACATATATGTATATAAGTATGTATATGTATATGTGTAAAAATACATGTATATGTTTATATAAATATATAAATGTATATGTATGTGTATGTGTATGTGTGTGTGCATCTATGCATGTATGTATATATATACATTGGTTTTCAACTCCTGGAATTTGGTTTTACGCCCAATTTGGGTGTAAAACCAAATACACCAAAAAAGCTATTGTAATGTAATCCCAATTATATCAGGGTTTGCAAATACACTCAAACAAATAATAAATTTTATATAGTAAAGTATTTGGTTTTACACGTAAAACCAAATATACCCAAACAAACACACCCTTAAAAACCAGCTAGATTACTTCTAAACACATGACATTTTTAAAAGCACAAGTCCCCTACAAAAATATTAATAATTATAAAAACCGAACCATTAATGTATTGAGTTAAAGGAAAAATACTGTAATTTATTAAAAAAACAGTGAGGTTTTATGTAAATGTTGATGCGATTGTTTTCAAACTGCTTTTTATTCTTGCAATATCATAAATATTGTTTGCTGGCTTTTACATCAAGACTTTCTCCGCATGTTTTCTTCTTTGCCTTAATATATTGTTGGTGGTTTATTTATTTTAATTAAAGAAAAATAAAATAATAGCTTATATCTTTGACTGCTTTTATAGATACACTATGAAAAGAAAAGGGTTTCTCAATGTAAGATTTCTCATTATCTGCATCTTTGGCAGAAAAAAAAAAACATATTCAATTGATGTATTATTAATATTCACTTATATATGCATAAAAAAAATCAGAGAGTCTTACACTTAGCATCGTCCCATCTTCATCTTCATCTTCATCTTCATGTATACAAAATCATCATTCTTACTTGCAAATCATCCTTCATTCTTGTGATTATTGTTTTTCCTTTTTTTATTCTTAGTTCTGGCAAATAGCAAACGGGAGATGGAAACTATTAGTGCCATCCTAGTCATGACATCCAATATCAAGTATTTATTGAGAATCTTCTCTTCACTGCCTTATCTTTCTTCTGATTTGCTTTTTAGCTCATCTTCTTTGGAAAAAATACTTAACAAAGACTAACGTTCAACTTATTCTTTTGGTGGTGCTTTATTAGTCTTCTCTATTTATGCTTATGCTTATGCTTACCATTATATATATATATATCCAAGTGGCTTAATAAATAACTATATATATTTGCTTTACTTAATGAAATCCTTGGTTTAACCACTACTGTGTTTCTTCCCTTATTTCTATAGTATATCTAATCCTCATTGTTAATTTATGTATGTATCACAACCGGTGCTCTTATAATGTCTTTGTTTTTCTCACTTTACTTAATTGGTGCAAGCCAAGCATCCCCTTCATCACCTTATATATACACCCTTGATCAAGGTACTGAAAGCCCATCCCATCTTCTTCTTCTTCTTCTTCTTCCTTCTTAAGTCTCTATTAATCTCTCTTGTCTACTCATGGCAATGGCCAAGCATTCTTACACTCATGCTCTTCTTATCATGCATGTAATTAAGGGAGGGAACTTGAGACTAAAGAGTATCATTAATTAAGTTTAGTGATCATCTCTCATGCACAACATGATGATGCTCTCTAGCCTCAAGTTCCTTCTTTTATAAATGGTTTGATTTTAAGAGCATGGATGAGCATAAGTGTAAGAATGCTTGGCCAAAGTCATGACTCATGAGTTCAAGATCATCCTTTAATTTTAAGCTTGATATATATATATATATATATGGTAATTAGCTAGTTTTCTTCTTAACCATGCATGGTTTTGGGTTCTTGATCTTAAACTAATTAATTAATTAATGCTGTAAGCTCAATATGGTAATTAATTATTTTTGGTTCTCATTAATCTCAATTGTAAGTATAAATACAGACACACACACGGACACTTGTTTTATTTCTTTGTGCATAACAAGCAAGATAGAAATGTAATTAACAAACATTTTTTATGAATAAATAATTGGAATAAATTGATGAAAATTCAACTCTACCAAACAAAACAATTAATGCCTGGGTCCTTTTGTACCAAATATATATATTGTCATTTGGTAATGCACGGTTTGTTCTGATAAGTTTTTGTCTTAAATTAATTAGACATCTAAAGGTTATAATTAATGCAAGTTGACGTGCTCAAAAAATGGAAGAAATATCTAAACTTTGAATCAATGTATATATATCATTAAACAAACTACTCTTCTTTTATTAAAGCAACCAATCAAGGATTGGAAATTTGGAATTCAACCCAACCGTTTATGAATTTTGGTATTTGCAAATCCCTCCTTCAAATCTTTCATATTTGCATTCAACTCCTATTGCAGTTGATTTTCCATAATGAAGAACCAAACAATATTTATGACATATATATATATATATTTTTTTAAACAATATTTATATAAAACCAAAATTTAAAATTAAATATATATCAATATATCAGTAGCTGTGGAGTAGTGTAGTGTGATATATATATATATATATATATATATAAGAAAAAAATTCAGGGAGGTATTGACAAAAACGTCAAACTGAAAATGGAAACTAGGGGCGAGATGGTAAAGATGAGAGGGAGCGGAGATCCAACGGTCGGAAAACGCGGAAGGAGTGAAAAATATGACAAAAAAGAGTTGTTTTTATATGGAAACATCACCGCTCTTTCTCATCTCATCTCAATCGTGAGGGGGATTTGGTCAACCTTACCCCTCGTGCCTAATCAACGGTTGAGATCATTCAATCTAGTTATCGGACGGACAAGATCAAACCTTTTCTTTGAGCCGCCTCCTCGTTTTAAGAAGGCAACCCGCGAGCTTGGCCATTCTCTCTCTCTTTCCTCTCGCTTTGGTTTCGATCTCTTTTCTCTCTCTAGGGATAACACCGGCGATGCAGGCGGCGGCGGCGGCAGAGCAGCAGGCGGCGATGGGACCTAGGCCGCAGTGGGTGGCAGCGATGAGGTATCCGGCGACGGCGTTGATGATGGCGCCGCCGCCGCCGCCTTATGGGGGGCCGCACTTCATGCCCTTCCACCCACCGCCGCCGCAAGCGGCGGAAGCTGTGGTGGGTGGGACGGAGGAGAACAAGACGATCTGGGTGGGGGATTTGCATTACTGGATGGATGAGGCTTACCTCATGAACTGTTTCGGCTACATCGGACAGGTGATGGATGCTTTCGATATCTTTTTGATGGTTTTTCTTGGTTTTAGGGTTCTTGAGAACTTTTGTGAGTTGTTTTTCTTGAAAATTGTGATCCTAGATCTGATTCGGGGGGAAATTAGTCAGAAGTTCAAGAACGGAAGAAGGAAGTTTCTCTCGTCTTCTTCCTGATTTTGAGATGTCTAGATCTGAAGGATTTATATATTTTTCTGTTCTTTACGTACTTTGTTGATGCTGTTTTGAGTAGAAGAGTAAAGATACAATCTTTATGAGCTTTCTTTCAGTGATGGTTAGATTTAGTTATTTGATTGGCAGTGAAATTTAGCAACAAATTTTCTGGTCTGGAGATCTACGGAATAGAAATGGTAAACTATGAAGTCCGAGAGGTTTGAATTTTGATAGACTGTAGAATCTAGAGAAAGATCTGATCGTTCTCAAAAGTTTTCGCAAGTAGTCTTGCATTCTTGATTTTTGATAAGAATATCTCACTGATTCATCCTAATCATTACAATGATTGCATCCTCTCTTAGTGCAACAAATTATTCTTTTGGTTTTATCTTGTTAATGTAATGGTTGCCTTCCAAACTTTTTTTTAAGAGATAATAAACAAGTGAAGATAACACTGTTAACACCTATATGAAGTGATTCTAATTTCAAGCAGTGCCGCTTATCTTTTTTTCTTCTCTCATTCTACATTTGTGTAGTTTGTAACTCATTCTTTATAGGCTTTCTTGAAGCTGTATTTCTCATTTCTTGCTTTTGGAGTTGGATTGACTTATTTTTAGCTTTCTCAATGGCAGACTCATACCTATCATTCTGTTAATATTTTTTTTGTCATAATTCATGTTTCATGTTCTATTGTTTGTCTTGGATGCCCTTTATCTCATTTATAGAATTCAAACGAGATGGTGTTCTTGATTTGTATTGAGTAATTAATGCCATAATTCTGGAATTCTAGAGTGTTTTTTCTGCATATTCAAAGGACATGACTAAAGAGGGTAAGACTTCTTGGATGTGTGTCTTGTTTTCTTGTCCCAGTGGAGTGTTTTACTCTATGGAATTCTTTTAGTCTAAGTTTCTGTTGACTGTCATTGACTATGTTTTTGATCTCCTACAGTTGCATTAACTTGCAAACTTCTATCATCGCAAACTTTCTAACTATTGTGTGTCTACATGTTTTCTCAAACTCACCGACATTTTTTTTTTTGAATTATGTTTGGAAAACATAGAGCTTACATTTTAACCCGTGATTGCATATTTGCATTTCAAAATTCCATATGGTAAGAAATGTAAATGCCATATAATGCGGTAAAATCACCTTTTCCTCATCTGGATTCTTAACATTCAATCTACGCCTTTCAAGTTTTGCCTCCAGCTATGCAATATATCTAATCATTCATAGATATGTTTATGCAAGTAAATCTATGTATCATTTGATGCAATGGAAATACTTAATTTCTTTTATTTGCCTCAATCATCTTCTAGTTTTACATATATGTGTAGTTAGCCACATCTGAGTTTTCATCTGTACTATATGCATGAGTATGTAGATGCACATGATCCCATGTTCGCACTTCTTGAGAAAATGATATGATGCTGTTTCTAGTGAATATCAGTTGGTGATGGTATCCTTTACTTATACAAAGATTTTATGCCTTAGTTGTGAAATACAATGTCAGTAATCATTATTGATTACTGGTCAGCTTGGTCTTTCTCTAGAGAAGTCGCTAAATTAAAGTTATTACGTTCCCTTGTGATTCTTTTCATTCAATTTTATTGTTTGAAGACTGTGAATTCTTTCTACGACAGAAATACGATTGTGCTGACAGTTGTCATATTATCATTCTTCCAGTGTTCCCTGTCCATGCTAGAAGGGCTGTCTATGAGTATATTATCTGGAGCTTACAGATGATTCTGTGCCCTTTCACTCACCTGAAGTTAACTTTCTCTTACTATGTGTCCTTGGCCATGATTCTGTGTCCTTTCACAAGTTCATAGTGATTTTGATTAAGCTGATTGATGATCGAAATGTCATCATTTCTTTTGAATCCTTATCCAAAGCTTCTTTTTCTTTTTTGCTTCCTAGTTAGGTTATGGCCTAGGATGATGCATGGTGATAAACCTATTGAACCTACATTTTCTCTATTCATCTTTGGTCATCATCTTGATAATGTCACAATATTATTGCAGGTTGTCAATATTAAAGTTATTCGAAATAAGCAGACTGGACAGTCAGAGGGATATGGATTTGTGGAGTTTGTATCACATGCAATGGCTGAAAAAGTTCTTCATACTTTGAATGGCGCTGCTATGCCTAGCACAGATCAGCCTTTCCGTTTAAATTGGGCTACATTTAGCATGGGTGATAGGCGTTCAGATGCCGCTTCTGATCATTCTATATTTGTGGGTGATCTAGCTTCTGATGTTACTGATACCATGTTGCAAGAAACGTTTGGCAGTAGATATTCCTCAGTGAAAGGTGCCAAAGTTGTTATTGATGCAAATACCGGTCGTTCAAAAGGTTATGGGTTTGTGAGATTTGGTGATGATGAAGAAAAAACACGTGCTATGACTGAAATGAATGGTGTATACTGCTCAAGTAGGCCCATGCGAATTGGTGCTGCAACACCTAGGAAATCCTCTGGTATGTAATTCTTTCACCTGACTTAGGCATATCCCTTTTAGAGTTCCTGACGCTTTATTCTTTCAGTTTATTTTGATATTTCTTAGCTAATGCTAACAATTTTGAACAGAATAGCTACTGCAGCCTGTTTGATTCATTGCTAGCTATTGGTTATTTTCTTACTGAATCAAAGTATGATAATTTGTGCATAACAATAGACTTCAAGGTCTTAATCCTAGATCCTCGTGGGAGTTGTCGTTGTTTGCATCATGAAGACAATAGTTTAAGTATTCCAAATTTTCACAAGCAACATGCATAAGGAGATTTTCCAACATCTACCTAGTTGGCATCCTAGTCTGTAGATACTTGATTCTTTTAAAGTCTTATGAGCAAGGATGTTGTTGGTTTTTATATACATATGTATAAATCTTGCTGAAGCCTGTTATCTACTATTATATATTTGGAATATTTATGACGCACAAATTAGTCTATGTCCTAGTTGATACTATCAGAACTTCTATGCAAGTTAGGTCTAGTCCAACTGTCCAAGACCTCAAAAGTTATCAGAGAGACTAGTCCTGAGCCCATGACCATGTAAGTTATCTTTATTTGATGCCAGTTCGAGCCATATAGTCCCATTACAAACCGAACCAGCACTTCAGAACAGTTGAAGAAAAGCCTAACAAGGTTTCTGTAGGGTCGCTTGCTTGTCTTAGCTTAGCTTAGGTTGTGTGGTGATTGAATCTCTCTTCATGTAAGCGTGCTTGGAGCATTTCAACCAGACATATTCCACCACTTCAAGATCTTAATTTCTTTTGGATGGTTTTTTTCTTCTTTGTGCTACTCTATACTACCTACTTGTCCACTCCCTCAAGAAAGTGGGCTTAATTTTCATGTTTGCACGCAAGGTCTAAATTACTATTGCATGGTTGTTTTGTTCTATTGTGTTCTATTTTTTATGCTCCATATTGTGATATGTCCTTCAAATTTAGCTAGTTTCCTAACCTAAATAAGCTTCTATCATGTCTCCAAATGATTGTTTAGGAATGTAGGAACATTTATCCAAAAACATTTATTTGTGTTGCTACTGATTGTTAACTAAAGAAGCATCTGTTCAAATAATATTACTAGCCATGGTTTTTTTCCTTCTATTTTCTATTTTGATGGTCAAGTAAACTACATGTAATATCTTGTGAACTTATAAAGTTAACCTATCTTTTTTCAGGTCTAAAAGTTCCTATTTGGCACTATATCTTTATTTATTTTTTATTTAACCTTTACTTTAGTGCTCATGCTAGTTTTGACATTTTCAACTTGGACCTTTCTAATACGAGTTGTTTTGTATGTGATTATAGCATTTATGCATATTCTGCCGTCACCTAATTGACTATAATTTTTAACATCCATGTTCAACAAGATGTGCTTCAGATTCGTAGTTTCAGTACTGTACTGTAGCAATGTTCCTCTTATGCTCTTTAAATCATCTTCATGTAATAATAAAATATTTAGTGTGCGTTTGGATTACCGTAAAGAAATGAGAGGGAATGAAGTAACGAAAGAGGGGGGAAATGAATGGGTATGGGATGATAATGAAAAAGTGTTTGGTTGGAGAGGTTAAAAAATATGATGTAAAATTATTTTTATGCCCTTAATATAAATAAATTAATTTTGTTGTTTATAAAATATTTTAAATAAATTTTATTTGTTATAATTAATTATTTAAATTACTTATTAATTATTTATGACTTATATTTGAAATAAATATTTATTTAATAAAATTATTAATATGATTATTATAATTAAATATTAAATATTTAAATATTAATATATTTATATTAAATATAAATATTTATTTAATATAATTTTTATATGATTATTATAATTAAAAATTAATTATTTAAATATTAATACATTTATATTAAATATATTTATTTAACATAATTATATGATTATTATATTTAAATATTAATTACTTTAATATTAATATATTTATATTTATTTAATATATTAATATATAGTGTAGGGGTAAAATGGGTATTTTATACCCATTACCCTCAATCAATTTTCATTTCCCCTAATTTGGGGGGAATGAATCATTATCCGTAGGGGGTTAATGGTACCCTCCCAATGGGTAATGATTACTATCCTAAAAAATGGGCCAAACATGGGAATGGGTAATGGTTCCCATAAGAGGGGAATCATTACCCCCATCCAAACACTACCTTAGTCTGTATAGCATCAACTGGTGGTCCATTGACTATGCTAGTTTGTTTAGTCATTGAATGAGAAATTTGGGATAAGTCAGGTTCATTTGCTGAACCAATCAACTCCAGCAAAACAATGGTTCAACTTACTATTTCAGGAATAGTAATGATCAGGTTCTTTGCCTTGGAATGAATTGTATGTCTTGGTACAAATTGGACAATTCTTGGGAAGCAGGCTGAGAAGCCTGTGTTTGATGTTTGATATATGTGAGTTATTGGGTTAGGTTGGAGTATGGACAAATTGTTCTTAGTTGTCTAATTTTTACAATGTAATTCCTAGAAATTTTGTATATGTCTTGACAGGGTTGTTCTCACCAAATAGATTCAAGGTGCATAAATCTAAATGTGCTTGCATATGCATATGCCTATGCTAACTGCTAACATTCATATGAAAAATATATGCACCCCAAAATTTTCCTTTTTCATGTTCTTTTTGGCAATATATATTCCTTTTAGGTTTTAAACCATCATGAAATAATGCACAATCTAATGTATAAGGCACCTGGTGGTTTGGGTATCTCAACATATTTCAATGAACTTGGTTCTAATAGATCAGAATGAGTTTATTTTCTTGACCAATCTACTCTAGCAAACGAAGTTCCATTTCAACTGACTATAGAATGTTTCTAGTATAAATTGTTAGAAGGTGTCTGAGAATTAATCCATATGATATGTATATTAATTAAGAGGATGGTTTATTTGATGTTGCAGGAGGACTTGCTTCATTGACTCTTTATTAAGTGGTTGAATGTTATATTGATATCCGACCCATATTTTTCTTATTCCTAATTATCATTGAGTGGTGTAGTATATTTATAGGGAAGGAGTTAATGCCACTAATAATTTCCTTGTGCTTGATGCACAATTTTACATTGTATTTACTTGTTAGAATGGAAGCCTATACTAAATGTTTGATCTAAACGTGGAATGTGATTAAGTTGGAGTTTGAATTAACTTTTCTTGATTGGCTAATATTTGTAATGTTTTTCCATGAAAATTTAATGTAAAATTGTCCTCGCCAGAGCCATTATCTGAATAGCTTTGAAGTGCCTTAATCTGAACCATCCATATGTTCTTAAGTAAACAAATTCTTTTTGACACATTTATTATTGACTTTTTGATACATTTATTATGGACCACACTTTTGATGAATGTTGTCATTTTCTTTTTACAACTAAATGTAATGTTAGACTGATAATGCAGTGCCTGGTTATTAAAGGGCTTTGTTTATGTGGTTTCTTCTGAAACAAAAATGTTAATTTGTTTTACTCCCTATCCTGGAGAATATTGGTGGTAGTTATCATACTAATTGTTCATTTTCCTTTAGTTTTTGGCACTTGGATTCTGGTGATTGAAGTATTATAAGAACATTTTTTGGGGAAAGATGGGGATTTAACCTTGTTTGAGTCCCTTTTTCTATTATTTTTTTTTTCTAGGTGGTTTTAGTTCTAATGCTGCACCTACGCAAGGTTCCCAGTCAGAGGGAGATACAACTAATACTACAGTAAGCACAGCGTTTCTTGTTCTTTTGGTATTTCAATACAGTTATATAATTAAAGCAATGACCTAATGCTTGGC
This sequence comes from Dioscorea cayenensis subsp. rotundata, assembly GCF_009730915.1. NCBI lineage: Eukaryota > Viridiplantae > Streptophyta > Magnoliopsida > Dioscoreales > Dioscoreaceae > Dioscorea > Dioscorea cayenensis. The sequence continues at coordinate 28,250,374 of NC_052489.1, read as the reverse complement.
TTAGGTGTTTGTTGGGGGTCTTGACCCTGATGTCAGTGAAGATGACCTTAAGCTGGCCTTTTCTCAATATGGCGAGATTTCCTCTGTCAAAATCCCTGTTGGGAAACAATGTGGTTTTGTGCAATTTGTCCACAGGTATTCCCTATTTAATGCTCTGTAATTGTGCAGTACACCTCACAACACATCCATCTGATTGCATTTGATTGTCCTTTACTACTGAGTTTATTTTAATAAAATATCTACCCTGTTTCATGTGGCAGAAACAATGCTGAGGAAGCATTGCAGGGTCTACATGGAAAGGTTCTTGGAAAGCAGACTGTTCGCCTTTCATGGGGTCGCAGTCCCGCAAACAAGCAGGTATTTAAAGTTCAAAACATTGAAAATTTTGAAACACAATACGCATGGCACCTGTAATTAACCTGCACTAGTAGTTTCACTTAAAACCCGGGCCATGTAGATTTCTTTTGTGTACTGAAAGTAAGTAAACAAGATGCAATGAGACTAATTCCATTTGTTTATTTTTACAAAGTTGACACTTTTCTTTATATTCTATGGACAGTTTAGGGCTGATTATAGCAATCAGTGGAATGGCATGTACTATGGAGGGCATCTTTATAATGGATATGGTTATGCGATGCCACCTCAGGATCCCAGTATGTATGCTGCTCCATACGGGGGATATTCCTTCTACGGAAACCAACAACAAGTGAGCTGAAATGGAATTACCGTAACCGGCTTAGTTGTAGCGAGCGATGATAAAATTGTAGACGGTCTAGGTAATTAAGCCACCAATCCATCCATCCATCCAATGTCTGGAAATGTAAAACAAAAAACCCTTTAGTAGACTGATTGCTGTCTCCTGTCTGAGATTTTGTCTTATTTTTATAAATTTTGACTAGTCACCCTAAAGAAAATTGGATTGCTTGATTGAATTATGCTATTTATATTCTATTGGTGTGGTGTTTGGCAATGTAAACCCAGGCCTCTTTTTCCAGTAAGATTGCAGACATTGCTATAAATTTTGGCTTGAATTTTTCTATTGTTTGTGAGGAAGATGCTATTATCTAGTGGTGTGTGGTGTTTGGAAATGTAAACCCAGCCTTTCTTTTTAATTGATCTTTTGTTTGTGAATACGATGTTATTATATTTGATATAATGGATTGACAGATTCTTTGATGAGCTCATACATGTAGTCACTGTAATTAAAACATTGTAGAGAACATCAAATTGTAGCATTTACTTTATCTTGTGCAATTTTTTTCCTCATTCTATATATATATATATATATATATATATATATGTGCGTGTTTGTATTCGGCGCATGAATTTGGGATTATTTGATTTCCACCTCATTTAATGCATTTCTATTTATACAATCTGATCGCAAGGAAGCATGGCCACAGGAACTCTTATCAACAACAGCAAGATGTACTGAATAGCCAACGATGTTCGAGCTCTATCGCATGACAGCGTCATCGAGAAAAGCTCCTCACCGAGTGGTGAGCTCGATTACTGGCGCTACATTTCGGGAGTTGCGAATAGTGGCATGTACGTGGTGGTTTCATCAGCGTGAAGTCAGTACGTTTGCGTACTGCTCCTATTTGCTCCACCGAGATTTCAGATGCTAGTACTGCTTTCCCTATGAGTACCTCGCTCCTCTTTCCCATATAAGATGTATTGAATACAAATTCTCCTTAGTAATAAAATGGTGATAACGGGTTGTCGACGTACGGCTTATAATCTGGGTCACACATTCATACGTGAGGGTGAAGAGTTAGATTTTGATTTCCGGTCTGTGATTATCTATATAATAATAATAATAATAATAATAATAATAATAATAATATAAATAAAGAAAAGGCTTCATTTCATTTGAACACACACAGTCACCATCTCAGGCCATCTCGGGCTTTTGCATTGGAATTGAGAGATGGTGATGGTGATGGCGATGTTCTCCATCTCCATCCAATCCCTACCTTCTCTTGTTCTCTCTTGTTCTTCTTCTTCTTCTTCTAAACATACGAGTAGTAGATCCCTCGTTTCTTTTTGGAAGCCTCAAGCTTGCTTTAGTACTACTTCTCAAAAGCCCAAGGTCGTGGTCACTAGGGAGAAAGGCAAGAATGCCAAGCTCATCGATGCCCTGGTTCTCTATTTCTCGCCCTCTCCTACTGAACTTTTAGGGTTTTTTTTTTTTTTAATTTTATTTTTTAAATTGTATGTTTTGCATCAATGTTCTGTAAAATGGGGTTTTTCTCTTCTGGTATTGTGGTTTCAATTGCTTGGATTCTTTGCGGGATTCTTGTTTTTCTCGAAGTATTCATCTGTTTGTTTGAGTAAAACCGGAGTTGCGATTGTGCTGCTACCTTTTCGGGCTTTTTTGGTTGCTACTGTAACTTCTCTGCATCTTTTCTGCTTCCAATTTGGTGAATTTTGATGAAATAGGGTTTGTGAATGGGCATTCTTTTCCTGATAATTTTTGTACCTGATACTCTCTGACGCATTTTATTTAAGTTTTTATCTTTTTATTGTTCAGTTCATGATTGTATTTTCTTATGGTTAATATGTGATCCTATACCCTGTCCCTTGATCGTTTGATTTTTTTTATTGTCTGTAACTTTGTTTAATCTAGATAAACAAGCAATTCAGTTAACCGTGTCTGACTTTATTGTGCTCGTTTTTTGTAGCTTCGTTATTCAGTTTATTGTTTCTGAATGATATTCACTCAGACAACTTAATTATTTGTTCGTTTCTATAACTCTTTTTCTTTGTTAATAAAGTAGTAGGTTAAATAGGAAACAATTTAGTGGGGGCAGTGCAAAAGCAGTTACTGTTGCATGAGATGTTATTTTCTCTCAATCTGTAACCCCTATTATGCCTGCAGCCTGATTGCACCAATCACATGTGGGGGTTATACCTTCGTCATGCTATTCCAATCTTCTGCATGAGTTATGTATATAACTCATCAGCCTATTCTGTGTGTAGGGAAAGCATAATGTCAACTGCTTGGAGGTTCCTCTCATCAAGCATGCCCCAGGACCTGATTCGGATAGGCTTTCTGCTTTGTTACGTGGTAAGTGGCAGGATTATGCTCTTATTGTACTTCTATTTCTTGAAGTTCTCATTCTGGTTGTTTGGCTGACTTTGGTCATTCATCTTTCCCTTATATATAAGGTTGTCGATGCATGTGACTTTTAATGTTAGAGGTTCTGGGATAGGGGTAGGTTTGTGTTTGTAATGGCTTATGTACCTGGAATTCAGTTGTGATTGTCAGCCCAGACACCCTTCACGGCCAACTTGTATTTGGATTTCTGATAATATCTTTATCTGTTAGTTTCTTGACAGAATTCTACGGTATTTTTTCCTCAGTATATCACCCATTAACTATTTCTGTTACCTGGCCTTGCTGTAGTTTTATTTAATTTGTGTTGTGTTTTTTGAAGGAATGTTGGCCTTCTATTCATGATTATTTGTTATCTAGGTGCTAAATAGACCATTGAAGCAGGAAGCTGTCTTGCGATCCATTTTGAATATCTACCTAAGAATTGCTGTTGACTGAGATTATGAATTTAGTTAGAACACACTTCTCCTTCATTTTTTTTTTCTGACCATCATGCAATATTTAAGGTAATATTTGAATGAAATTCATGATAAATCTCTTTTCTTATTATCAGAAAGTACATTTGATTGGATCGTGATAACTTCTCCAGAAGCTGCTATTGTTTTCCTTGAAGCATGGAAGTAAGAGCTCGCATTCTCAATTTATTTTTCACAATTTATTGAGTGATATTAACATTCTTGTTTATCATAATTGGTCATGCAAAATAATGATTATATTGGGGTGTTATGGTATTAATGAAGTTAATTTTATTCTGATTGATCTGGAATAATGCCAATCTTGAAAGAAGTCTTTTTTTTTTTTTTAAAATTATACTAGATATATAATTTAAATTTTTCCAAATGCTTGTGTATATACTGCTTTTTTTATGAACAATTCCAACAGAATAAAACTTTCATGGAACATAGCCTCTGCAAACAGGCTCTAAATATTTAAAAACAATTTCCTGTGACATAATAGCAGTCAACCTGAAAACATTTGTGTTATAGAATTGAAAAGAAAAATGCTTGCATTTTGTTCTTGTTGGACATTATATGATAAATTACACCTTAGTGATCAGATTCTAAATTTTTACTCACTAAATAATTTCTAATGGTTCCTGTAAATATATTACAGTAAAAATACCATGTGCCATCGTTTGGTATAATCTGTTAATGTTATTAGATTTAGGAATATTTATTTTGAACATTCCATGATATAGTCACTAATCCTTCTTAGAAAAGCATTCCACATTTTATCTTCTTCCAAGCTAGTTTTGTTTTATATTGGCCTCTGACACATTTGAACACTATTATAAGCAATTATATTATTCTATTACTCCATGTCAAATTTTTTCCAGCTTGCATAAGAAGTTTAAATGCACACAACGCATGTTATGTAAAATGAAGAAGATAATTGGAAGTGACAACTCAGGGCTGCAGGAACTCCGAAAGTACAACTAGGAGTTGTTGGAACTGGTACAGCAAGTACATTTCATGATATATCGCAGTCACTTAATCAATATCTCGAGATAAGGTTTACTCCATCCAAAGGTATGCAATATGCTGAAAGCATGTTTGACATCATTCCAACTTACTGTTTTTGGACAAGCATCATTTATGTGATGAGTGTAACGATAGGTATATCTGTAGTAATTAGAAAGCTGCTTCTTTACAGTGTGGTACTTGGATCAATTTTTGTTGTTGTCATCCCTTTTACAGTAGACTGTAGTACTTTATTCTCTATAAAATGCTCAGAATGAAGTGCTAAAACAAAAATTCAGAGTAATGGTTATTAGCATTTTTAACCCACAATAAAGATGTGATTATTACTTTTATCTAGCATTTGTCATTTTCCTTACGCACGAGTGTTCCCTTGCGTATTTGTTCTTATTCTTTCAAAATTTTAATATTTTTAAAGGTCTAAATAGAAAATTTCCCGTTTATTATTGAAATGTTAGTTATGTATCCGTGAGGGCTAGCAGATATGGTTCTTTAACCAAATGTATTGTCTCACCACTCTCAATATAGTAACTGGCTTTAATATGATACTACACATTCACACTTTCATCGAGAAATAAGATGTGGCCTAATTAGGGGCACAAACATTTCAATGCAATTCTCCACAGATTAATTTTGACCTTTTCCTTTGTTAGATTTTGGTTTCAAAAAACACTTATTGATTCAGGTGCTATACATTATCTTTGGTGTATTGGGTTAGACTAAGTATGCGTATTGTATGTTTCTAGGTATAAAGAGTTATAAAGAGTACACCATCGGTATGCAATATGTTCCGTCTATTCAGCAAACCTGCTATACCAAGGGTGTTAAAGTGATATGCAATTAAATTAGTGAAGATAGCCATTCTTTTTGTTATTGGTGAGATTTTGAGGGAGAACAATGGTAGTTCAATCACTCCATTTACTTGGCGTAAAGAATGTATCATCTGCTGACTCTGCTCTTAGTACTGAATATCTGTCCCCATTCAGCAACAGGGAAGGTATTAGCATCAGAACTTCCAAAAGTTGGAAGCAAAAGCTGTACCGTTTTATATCCTGCCTCTGTCAAGGCAGGAAGTGATATAGGTGAGTATTTGTTTGTTATTGGCATATATAGTTATTTTCCTTTTTCTACACCCTTTTGATTTATTCTTTTGCATTCAATACCTTGGATGCTGTCTTCTTTTTCTAGTTAATTTTTCTTTATCTTCAGATATTTGTTTCTATATTTTTTCAACCTTTCATCTGAGTAAATAGGGAACTATAATGAGTAGATCTATATGGCTGGTGTTATCATATTGATTTGAAGACAATTTTTTTTTTATCCCAAAGCATCAGTTCCATCACCAGAATCTTAAGCTGAGCCATTTGCTACTGGCATAGTGAATCATTTTTCACCATTTATTCATGTTGACAGTGCCAGTTTAAATAAATCTTCTTTTGTTGACTATGGGACTTAGGCTACTGTGTTTATTTCAAACAACCATGTCCATGTCGAACTAATGATTGGCTTTAATATTTCCTACAAAGAAAAACATTTCCATGCTTTCTAGAGGAGCAAATATTTTTTACTGTATCCATGAAATGTTCTTTAGAAACCAACTGCTAGGCTGCATGTTGACTTATACAATTTCAGTTAAGGAAGATTTGCATCAATCGAGATTTGTTTTACTAGCCAAGTTTTAGGCTGCTTGTTGGTTCATTTTATCTAAGTTTGTTCAAATTCTGTTTACTAAGAGTCCTTGCATTTGATTCTTTTTGCAGAGAAAGGTTTGTCTGATCGGGGATTCCATGTCACAAGGCTGAATACATATAATACTGTAAATCTTTAATCATTGTTTATAAGAGTAATTCTTTGGTATAATCTCAATTGCCATGCCTTTTTCTTTAAACATGCTATTCATACTCGTAGTGTTTGATATTCATATACGAGTCCTCCTGAGTGCTGTATTGATATATTCAAGATGAACCCCATGCCTTGCTGATGAATGATCTAGAGCTATTGACTGAACAAATTTGTGAATATGCACATTTTGTTGTTAGGCCATGTTTTGTAACTTTATATGGAGTGCTCTCACAAGAATAGTTTGCATGATGGCCTTACCTTTCATCAGGACATTTTAACTTTTATGATCAGTATGGACATAGAAGTAATGTATGTAGGTCTTGATCCTAGGTAACTCATTTTAGCTTGAAATGATGAAGTGACAGAGATTCCTCTTGTGTCATGGCGCCTATATCTATTTTGTTTTACCTGTTTAGGTAGCCATTCAAGAGGTAGATGCGATGGTTCTTAAGCAAGCCCTTTCTACTCCAGTTGTTGCTGTAGCTTCTCCTTCTGCAATACGGTAAATAATAAAAGCCTCTTGTTGCCATGCAATGATTGGTAAATATAATGTTATATGTTGTATGTTCTTAAAGATATCTATTTCTGTTCATTTATCTGTCTGGTTGTCATTATCCGTCAAAAATTACTAGTTTGCTGTTGGTTCATTAGTAGTTCAGTGTTACTAGTCTTGTTGTCATCTTACCCTGTGAGCTCTTTGTATGCTTGATAGGCTGCTGATTGTAAAATTTTATGCAATGTTTCTGATAAACTTTTTTCCTTGATCAGTGCTTGGAATAACCTTATATCAAATCTAGGCAATTGGGATAATTCTGTTGCTTGCATTGGTGAGACAACTGCTGTAGCTGCAAAGAAATTTGGTCTGAAGAATGTATACTATCCAGCAAACCCTGGTCTTGAAGGGTACATTACTCAGTCTTAATTTTTTCACTTTTCATATTGTTGATTATACTGTGCTTTGCCTGAAGTTTATTTATTTTTGTGTTCGTGTGTTGGGATTGGATTCCGGTATGTTTTCGTTCTAGCTTTGATTTTGTTCAAGTGGACTATATGGACTTGAACTGATAACTGTATATTTGATGGCACTGGCACATTTTTCTAACAACTTTGCGCTTTTAATCTTTTAGTTTTTCTAAGTTTTCTTTTAAAGAGCCATGTCGATAGGAATTAGAGAGTAAATAGATAAGACAATTACACAACACAAATTCACAATATAGCTCATTTTGTTTATTAGATGATTGACTTGCCTCCATTCAGCCGTTTAAATGTCAAGACTCCCTTCTTGATTAGTATTGCTCAAACTATCTACAAATTTTGGTACCAATGACTTCTCAGTTTTAATAAAAATTTTCTGATCCCAATATTGATCTATGCTTTGATGATTATAGAATCCTTATTTGGCAATCTCTTTAACATACTAGAACATTAATGTTGGCAGGTGGGTTGACAGTATTCTTGAAGCTCTGAGAGCTCATGACCGACTCCAAAAGGTTATATGTATACATGCCGATATTTTAGATGAAGCATTCTTATACATTTTAATCTCAGGATGAGTAAATAAAAGACTCTGCCTTTTTTCTTCCTCAGGACCTTGCTTCTTGAATGCGGAGCGTGCAGTAACTCTGCAACCTTAGAAAGTAGTTGTATTCTTAATTGTTGAAAAAGAAGGCTGGTTTTGTTTTGTTAGTGATGGTAAGCTTCATATTTTACCAATGACACGTCATCGTCTGAAATAATGGACTGGTTACTGACTACTGAGTGCACTGTGGGGATGATAATGCTGGAAAATGATGGTGGTGGTGCTGGGTGTACGCTGTTCTCGCTTAAATGAACTGACTTTCAGGATGAGAACATCAAACCATGTGTTATTGTTCATTTATGGATATCATCAGGGACGGTTTCATTTTTTGATTTTCTGATGTACTAAACAAGCCTTTTATTATATTTTATTATTGTCATTAATATGCATAATGGGATCTCATTTCAATTTTTAGAAAGTTATGTACCGTACAAACTATTTTTAATTGTTATTATTGTTATTTTTCATTATTATAATTTCCAAAAGGAAGATGATCTGTTCTGTTCCACTGCAAAGTTTGTATTGGGTGTATCCTTGACAACTATTATGAACCAGTCTACTGACTTCTAAGCAGATATTCAGATGTTCCCAGCTTTCTCGTAGGCCTGTGAGTCTGTGACACGGTACACAACGAGACACTGTAAGGGCTTGATTAGTGAAACCTGCATATCTATTTTCTCAGTCATATTTGTACTGTTCACATAAACGTACTCTGTCTGAAAATTTGAATTGATAATTGATAAAACAATAATTACAACATCCTGCTTTCTTACATAAATTATGCCACATCCTTTTTTTTTTATCCAGTGGAGTACTGGGAGAGGTAACCAAAGCGGAGAATCCCATATTAATATTATTAAAATTATTCAAAGACTCCAACAGCATTTCTATCTCCACATCATCAAATCAAACAATTAACAGCAAATACAGTGAAAGAGAGTATATACTCTAGTGTCAAATGCCCTAAGTCAGAAGACAGCAGTGCAGTGCCACTGATACAATTTTGCTTGTTCAGATACATGTAAGAACCCTAGACTCCACAGAGACTTTCACACTATAAAATCATAAGCAATGCATCATAGAAATCTAATGACAAGGAGATAAATTACAGGAATTTAAACTAATGTCCTTATCTTACTCATCCAAGAACTACACAAGTTCTGCGGTTTTATATTTCTTCCAAGTCCTGGTGTGACTGATCTCGTGGTGACAACGTGAGAAAAACAAATCACATTGTACAGGAAAACCGTTTCATTTTTAACCAGGCCCCAAATCAGAACTTGGCCAAATGAGTAGACTTGTTCATCCATCTTCACCTAAAGTTGTACAAGTAAATCTAACCAAGATTGCTAGCTAGTGTGCTTTTGCAAGGGCTCGGCTTGATACTCCGTGTAATAACTTTACAAATCCAAGGAAGCTCAATTTCCCATCAGTGTGCCTTATCCAATCATGGAGAACAGCATGCACAGGCAAATTAGGGCCAAGGCCAAGTTCCTAAAATTGCAAAAGAGCATGAGTCAGAATATATATATATATATATGTATATATAAGGGCATGATAATGTAAATAAATAATTATGATGTACTCCCTCCCTTCTGAATTAGGTTTTGTTCTAAGAATTTTTTTTTGTCAAAATAATTGTGGCTTTAGAGTTCCAAGATAAAATTTATTTAATTTTTCCAACAATACTTTTATTCAATCTAATAAGTTATATAAATAAAAGGAGTAATATTTATAATCCCAAGAAAAGATATGGTTCCAAGAACAGGATAGTTTAGTAATTTGGTAGATTTTATATTAAATTTTAAAAAAACTTAATACTATTCTTAATTCTTGTGTAACATCCTTAAATGATATGTATTTTGGAATGGAGTTTTCTGCGTTTGAAGAACTTACTGAAGCAAGCTCCTCAATGACAATGGCCCGGTTCCCATCCTTCTCAAAGAGTTCATAAGCACACCGAGCATGTTGCTCCCATCTATCAAGGCCTTCCAGTTGATGCACACTTAATGTTGCTGCACAGAACTCATCAAAATCCATCCTTCTGTATTGAAGAGCACTCAGCTGGCAATATACATACAGGAATTTGTACCATAATTAAAATGATAAAACAATTTAAATTCTAACAAATAACAAAAGGTATTGATAAAATAGTCAATACCGAGACAATAAGATCATGAACACGAGATTCCTTCATTGCATCTGTTGCATTTTTTAACAAAGCCTGGTAAGGAACATAGAAACAATAATGTTCAGCATCAATAGTCTATTATCATAGCAAAGAAACTAACTCTCCATCTAAAACTAAATTAGTGAAGCTAACCGACCATCTTGACATTCTCAAGAGTTATGCACCCATTTTTATTGGGCTCCAAGAGATCAAATTGCGCTTTTAGATAAAAGAGTTCATCCATGGTCAATGTTTTGGAGAGTGCCTATTCCATAAATAAATAGAGATAAATAAGTGCACTTAGAAAAGCAATGAAAGATGCAAATAAAAAAAATCTTCTAAAATAATCAATAATATAAAAATCTAAGATCTGTACCCTCAAAGCAGACTTTCTCAGAGAGGATGAACGTAAATAGGCTTTAATCATTCGAAATATTAGAATATCCAGGGGCACTGACATGTCAGCATAATTTCTAAACCAAGGATGGCCTGTGAACAGAGTTATCAATCATTATAAAAATTAAGAATGCAAAACCAGGAAGTTTTAAAATTTCAGCAGCACATACTTAAAGCTTGGGCAGCAGTCATTCTTCTACGTGGATCTTTACTCAACAAACGCTTCACAAAATCTTTTGCTTCAGAAGACAAGGAAGGCCAAGGGGGTTCACTAAAACTTGGATCAGCTTTCAAGACTGCTCTGAAGATACCAGACTCAGTTCGAGCCCAAAATGGTCGACTCCCACATAGTAGAATGTATGCGATTACACCAATGCTCCATACATCAGCCTCTGTAGTGTAAGACCTATGCAGGACTTCTGGAGCAACATAATATGCACTTCCTACAATGTCATTAAGCCTTTCATCTGCAAACCCAAGAGAACAATTGAAGCTAATCTAAGATGCTGCCGGCACCTATAATAAGATATATGTAACAAAACACCTCTAGCTCAGTCTTGCCCAGTTCCAACAAACCTGGCTTGACAAAATCAGATAAGCCAAAGTCTATAGCCTTTAATTGGGAGTTTTCATCCTTGGAAGTGAAAAGGAAATTCTGAAAAGAAATACAAACAGTTTTGGAATAATTAAGATGAACAGAACAATAAATATATGCAAAACAATGAGTTTAGTTCATTGAAAGAAAAAAAAAAAATCAACACCATACATCTGAAATAATAAAGTTTGTGCATAAAAAAAATGGGAAATAAAATAGTGAAAGAAAATTCAGTGAATACTGAAAAAGGTGATTGAGATAGGAAAAAAATAAATCACAAAATATAGATTTACTCCTTCAATCTAACAAAATGTAGACTAAGTAAATTTGCAGTGGTTGTTTAAGAACTCCAACTTTTTCTACAACAAAATAATCTATAAATATTAAGTAAAGTTTGCAATTATACAACAAAATCAATGCTAAGGTTATTTGAATAGAAAACAATCATGCAGATAAAAGTAGATCTAAAATCAACATCTATTTGTACTGCTTCCTAAGTCGTCATCACTTAGAAAGAGCTAATGGACAAACAAAATGACATGCAAATTTAGGAACATAAGCATGCACATATATCACTTTGCAGCAGGCAGATATAACCTCTGGTTTGAGATCCCGGTGGACCACTCCTTGAAGGTGACAGAATGCAACCACATTCAAAATCTGTACCATGACAGCCTTTGCGTCATCTTCAGAGTATTTGCCACCCCTGTTCAAGGATTAAATATGCAGATAAATAGCCTGCCCCTAATAATACACAGAGCAATTTGGTAGACAAATTACCTTGAAAGTATTCTATCTAAGAGTTCTCCTCCTTCACATAATCTGAAAATGGAGGTAGATATACATCAGATCAACAAAATTTACTAAAGATAAGCTTAAAATTACTATTGCAATATAATAAGCTCTCCAAGGACTTCTACTTCAGCTTGCTATCTAGCACATAACTATTCATCACACCACAATGCCAACAAGAGGTTAAACTAAAGTATCAAACCAAAAGAAACTAGGCAATTCATATAGGTTGGACCTAAGTAGAAGGTATATTCTAAGTTTATGGTTCGGCAAATGTCCAGGCCATACCAGATGAATAAAATCCTTAAGGTTAGAGCATCAAATAAGGAGATATGGTTATAGGAGCAGTGAAGAGAGGAGCCAATGAACCAAAAAACTTACTCCATTATAATATAAACATTTTCATTATCTTCATATGAATCATAGAACTTGACGAGGTTGCTGTGTCCTGTCAAAGCTCTTAAAATCTTCACTTCTCTCCTAACATCTTCAATTGCTATTGGTGTAGTCATCTGGCAAAAGAAAAAAAAAGTTACAATACAGGAGAAAACAAAGACAGTAAGGTCAATATTAGATACATGGCTAAGATAATCAGAGCACACAGGTAATAGAATATCACCAAGACAGTAATTTGTTCATTCAAGAATGCCACCGAGACAAGTCAGGCATATCAGCTTATGAGTGGCCCTTAGCATTAGGATCCTCATTTGTTCCCTACTCTCAAGGAGAAGTAAGATATGCAGAGTATACATTCACTCTTGAACTCCATATCATGTAAATAAATATTTATTTAGTTGTCTAGTATCTAAGTTGAACTTGTTTGTAATTTTGACGGGTCAGTCTATGTCCTATAATGTAGCCATTATCTAATCCCCTTTCTGCTGTTATAAGTGAATTCCTCAACTCCAGGCATAAAGTATTGACATAACTAAGACAAGTCTGAATATGTGAAGATTAATATAATAAACATTGGTAACATAACCCATCTATCCACACCAAAAATCACGAACATCAGAACATGCCTTTGCGCATTGTTGACAAGAGACGAGAGTGTTCTATACACTAGCAAACAAGAAACCACATGAGTAAATATTATTTACCTATTTGTCATTCTGGCCAAATTGAATCTATTTTCAGTGTTAGAATATTTAAAATCCATTAATCTCTGTATGCATTTCTTTTCTATCAATTTCATACAGGTATGTTGCCGTATCCTATTATGCACATCTCATAGAAACTATTTCTAGCACCTCTCACCCGATGTTCATATATCTGCACAAGCCAAACAATAATACAATAATTATAATAATAATAAAATAAAAAAATAAAAAAGATAAAACAAAGAACCCCCGCTATGGCTGCAATAGATTCAGTAATCAAAGCAAGTTAAAAAATCCACAAAAAGTCAACCCAGAAAAACCAAGGCATTTCTGAAATTAAGAGAGGGAGACACCTTTATAGAAGTAAAATTAATGATAACGCATACAATGCCTTGTATCATATGACACAACTTTTCGAGGCCAAGGAGCTGTGTTTTCTTTTTACCCCGTTAATGAATGCATTAAAATAGTCATAGTATTTGATCTTCCCTGATCAATCACAGATCCCATTAGCCAGTGACTGCAGAAGTAACAATGGAAGACTTCTTTTGTCTCAGAAGATCCTCAAAATTTCCATTTTGACATCAAAGTATTAACGCCACTCATAATCTTCAGAAACATGTCCACTGTAGCACTTTGCACCAATGAAAAGCCCTCGCGAAGTTCAGACTTCACAACTCCATAGCCCGAAAATGTGGCTTCAGAACATCAATGAAAAGGGAAAAGACCCCTATCTATATGAAAGTCCTCAAAGTCTAAACTAAAACCCACTCCAAATAGCCACAAGTATTTAACCTGACTCTATTTAGTTAGCACCGTTTCTTCTCTAGAATTGCTTTGGTTTTTCCATAAAAATGAGCCCTTTTCTTTCAGAATCAGAGATCCAATAAAATCAACATCAAGAAGACAATTGAAGAAAGTTAGATCTTTTCCAGACCTTGGCCTTGGGAATGACCTTCACAGCAACCTGCTGTCCCTTGTTCTCCCCTTTCTTGCACGTCGCGGCGCACGTATACCCAAAATGCCCCCTCCCAACCTCTTGTCCAAGCTCATACTTCCCTGCAAAACCCTTCGAGAACCCAAAACTCTTATCCAAATCCCTCACTGCCCCAGCTTCCCCTCCATCCTCTGGAATCGACGCTTCATTCGGCTTCACAACCCCATGCCGTCTAGCCAACACTGCCCTAATATGCTTCGCCGGCGAAGGCGGCGGGAACGGCTTCTTAAACAACCTCTTCGGCGTCCCCGTCGCCGTCCCTCCACCTCCAGCTGCAGGAGATTTCTTCGAAAACAGACTATGAGCAGGGCTAGGACTATAAAATGGAAAGAAAGGCGATGCCCACGGCTTACTCTCCTTCTCCTCAACCGCCACAGCAGGCGACGCCATCGCAGCAGCGGGCGGACCAGCCGCCGTATGAGGAGAAGGTGGGCATTCCTCCTCCGGCGTGGCCAATCTCGCAGGACCGCTATAGCAGAGCCCCATCAACCAAGCTCCGGAGATCAAAACCCTAGATCACGCCATTGCAATGGAGCTCTCGGCTTCGCTCTCGCTCCCGAGTTGGCGTCGAGGGAGTTAAAGAGGGCAGTAAAGGCGGGCGAGCATTAGCGGTGACCTTACCGCTCCTCAGTCCCATTGAAGGGCGTGTATCGTTTATTATGTTGGTGAGGGGTATTCTTACCGGATGGTGATAGGATTCGAGTGAAAATGAGAGGAGAGAGAGCTACTGCTACTGCGATAGCGTTTGTTGGAGAACGGGATTAATGGGAACGTTTCGGCACCCAGAAAATGGGACCCGAAATTTGACACCGTCGATTCCGTTAGAAAGCGCGTTTCCCGGTTCATCATCGGGAAACGGGAATAGTTATAGGATCGGCGCGTGGTCTGGTCTTCACAAGGAAAGATAGGAATGCATTAAATGAAAATTTTAAATTTTAAAATTTGAAAAAAAATATATAATATCATATCAATAAGATAAATCAAACATTAATTTTATTTGAAAATTACTTCGAATTATAGATATATTTCTTTTTTTAATTTTACTCAACTAATTAGTACTTTATCATAAGCTTAAAACGTGATAAATGTTAGAATAAAAAAATAAAAAAATGATTAAAATAACAAGGGGGAAAAAAAGGACAGTTCATTTGGCAGTTCCATGATCCATGAAACACTGGTCCCAATGTATTGAGACAAGCAAACATGTAACAATGGGTGCAAATGAAGACAATAGTAATGATGTTGCTCCCATCCAAATGCACATTGATTTTACATAAATAAACACTTACTACAAAGTTACAAACCAATGTCATCATATCAAAATACGGAATAATAGAGAAACAAATAGAGAGAGAGAGAGAGAGAGAGAGGTCAATGGCCCAAAGGTTTGACTGTGAAACTAAATGAGAAGACAAGAAAAAATACCCAAAAAGCCACACGAACCATAATAGCACAGACACTTCTTTTTGACTTTTTTTGATAGCGCTATAACTAAACCTCAATTAGCATGTCATAATTTCATTAAAGTCACACAATTTGTGAAATAGTGGTGTGTAGACTCATAGGGAGACATTATCTAGTGTTCTCTTGGCCACTAAATTTTTTTAAAAAAAGCAGAGTTTCTTGGTGACCTGACCACTTAAAATCTTTCATGATTGTTGCACTCCATTCTGTTGTAGCACAATTGACCAGTTGCAGTTGACCATCACAGATATATTATATGTCATGATACAGATGTCTTCAGAAACAGAAATTTATGTGTGCTTGATTTCAGTAAATGTTTTGATTCAATCAAGTAGGTTGATGGTCTAATGTTTCATGGACCCGATGACACTAGAGCAAAAGCATAGTGGGTGGAGTTACGGTTATAGCATTTATTGTGTGATGCCAGTGATGGTGGTATCTCACTATCCATGAACTGTCTGGCAACTAAATTGAGGCACATGGTCCCCAACTATGAACCTTTAGCTTTGGGGAGGTAAATTAATTCATATGCAAATAGAATATGTCAATGTCATGGAAAGAGATGCATAAATTATCCAAACCTTAAATGATGGATTTCAGATTTTGGGCATTGGAGTACATTTGACAACACCTTCCCAGTGGCTGCACACCTGACTTGGATCTCTGAGAGAGTGTGTGGAATTTTGTTAGAACTTCTCTATTCAACCATTCAAAAAAATATATAAATTCGATAATTTTGACGATCAGATTTCAGATGCATATATACTACCTTCTGCTGCTCTGAGCTCTCAATCTGCTATTACTTACACAATGAACAGGTTGCTCAGAATTTGCAGATTTGGTCTGATAGGCTTACAACAAAATTTTTGGGTGTCCAAATGCGGTCCCTTTGAAGAGAATTATTATATATATCCTCTGGCTTTAATTTGAAGAAAGAAAATTTCTTCAAGAGCTTCTCCTCCAGTAAATATTGCATTTGATGGTCTCGCTTTATTTATAATTCCAGCTTTTGACGAATGCTTACCTTTATTATAAGAAGAATATGTGATGGAAAAGGCAGGCTTTCAGACCTCACTTTCTTGTTCAAAGAATGACTCTAAGCTCACCGTAGAATGTGCACCTGCATTTCATATAAAACTCAGCATTTTTGTGCACAATGTTAAATAAGCATCTTTAGATTTATCAATCAGTGGATGCTAGCCGGGAAAGAAACACTATTCAAAAATATTTCAAGGCTAAAATAAAAAAAAGCATAAATAGGAGAGTGGTATGATGACTCACCCACTGTATCCTTTCATTCTTGCAATTCATGCCACTTGAGCTACTTCTCTTCTTGTAACTAAGCTTTAGCTTGGCTTATTCTTTAAATGCATATCCACAAAAGATTTGCTCAATGCAGTTCACTTGAAGTTGACGAAGTTGGCACACAGGCAGCATCCACATGAATTGCATAGAAAAATCACTATCACTAGTACAGGTAGTGATACCACCATCTTGCCTATCAGTAGGTGCAGCACATTAATTTCTTGTCATTTCTTCCCTTGAACCGCATAAGTTCACCATCTATATACTTGTTACAGTTATAGCGTTGCCATTACAATTGTCTGAAGTCGGACTACAGTAGACATCAGTTGGATATGCAGGTGCGATGGCCCTCTGAAGAAGAGTAAAAGTAGTCAGCAGTTGAAGTACAAGTTCATATTTTCTATAAATCAACAGGTTGTAACTTATCCACTTTGTTGAACTAGTATTTTAAAATGTGCGATATGGAGGAACACTAGCAGGATACATCTACAGAAGTCACGAAGGTCGCCATCTACCTAAGTCAAAATGAATTCAAACTCTGAACTTTTCTAGTCATAGTATTCTACAACCATTTCGAAAAGCTGATATATAAGATAAAATGGATTTACATTGCACAGACAAAATAACAAACCAAGAAAGTTTTAAAGTCTTCACCAATGATCTTTGTGCAGCACCTCAGGTGGTTTTGAAGTCTCTATTTATAAGACAATATAACACACACTACTGTCATATTGGGAACCCATGACGCATAAGCAAAACAAATGGATGATTGTCAAATACTTGTCACTAAAAAAAACCGCACGTTTCTTGACTTTGCAGAAAGAAGCTCACCTCATTTGCTACTTATCTCAAGAAAACCCTCTACTAATATATAAGGTGAAAATTGCTTGATATCTTCCATCGTCTCTGCTTGAAGCCAAGTATGATTCATCTCAGAAGAAGAGCAGTTTCTCATTGCTCTTGTCAACCAGCTGATATATCTAGAAGCATTCCTTGATCTAGCAGTGATTGCACTATCAATGAAGCCTCTGAACTCATTCCTTGATTAAGGTATACATCTAGCAACTTTGCATACTTAAATGCGATCTCAAGTTCAATTCTTGGAAAATTGCAAGAAAGAATGTTTCTCCAATCATTTGATCTGCCTTGTTCACAAATTCCATGGAGAAGGAAAAGAAATGTGAGACAATCTGGTGCACATCCTTTTAGAACCATCTCATTTTTCAGCTCTATCCCCTTTTCAACCATCTGATATTTGCACAGGCACAGAATAATAGTGTTATAAGCAGCAGTCTTATGATCCCATCCATCAGATGTCATACTCTTGAAGATGCCCAAAACCATATGTTCTTCATTTTGTTGAAGATCATATTTCTCATTAGAAGCAATAACTGATGCACCATTTGACAGGCCATTAACCAAGTAATGGTAAGTACACTTGTTGGGGATACATTTCCTAAGCAACATTTCTTCAAAATACGCAACAGCCCTGTCAAATATATTTTCTCTACAAAAGCTGCCAATGAGAATGCTATAGGTAACAACATTAGGGGTAAAACCACATGATGGCATCTCTTCAAAGATTCGTTCTGCCCTGTCAAAATTCCCTGACTTACAGAACCCATTAATAAGTGCAGTATAAGTAACTACATTTGGTTTGCATCTACACTTCACCATGTCACCAAAAATCCTTAAAGCTCCATCTAGATCATTGAACTTCACAAAACCATCCATAACAGTTGTATAGGTGAACTTATCAGGACATAATCCATCCACCCTCATCCTATGGAAGCACAAAATAGCATCATTCATCATTCCAAATTTACAGTAGCCTTTGATCATAGCATTATAACATACAACCCCTGGCCTAATGCCTTTTTCTTTCAAAAACTCAAAGATCTTCTTCGCTTCATCAAGATTCCCACTTCTAATAAATCCGTCCATGAGTGTAGCATAGACAAATTCATCTGGGAGGATATTATGGTCAAGCATCTCAGCAAGCAACTTTTTAGCAAATCGAAGCAGTCCTTTCTTGCAGAGCCCACTTATCAAAACATTATAGATACATGCATCTGGAAGCACTCCTCTCTCCATAATCTTTTCTCTAATGACCAAGGCCTCATGGACCTCCCCTCTAACCACAAGCCCATGAACAAGAGCACCAAAAGTAACCAGATCAGGCTTGTGCCCTTTCTCCATCATTTCTAGAATTAAATTTGATGCTAGACCAACCTCTCCATCAACACAATACCTGTGTATAAGGGGAGTATAGCTAAGTGCATTAGGAACCAAGCCCCTCCTAATGGACTCCCTCAAAAAATGTTTGGCATCTCGAATTTTTCCATTTTTTGAAAGTCCACAAATCAAAGTGTTATAAGTTACAATATCCGGCTGGCAATCACTTCCAATCATTCGTCTGAAAACCGCTTTTGCCTCAACTAATGAACCAATCTTACACCATGCATTCAGAAGAGTATTGTAAATTTGTACATTCGGATGCAATCCTTGTGTTTCCATTTGTGCTAATATCTTCTTCACTTTCTCGAAATTGTGTTTCTTGCAAAGCCCATTAATCAAAGCTCCATAAGTCAACAAAGTTGGCAAGAACCCGTTGGACTCCATCTCCCTGAACAGCAAATATCCCTTCCTAATATCCCCACTCTTGCAATACCCATCTATCAGTGTATTGTAAAATACAACATTCGGGATGCAACCAATCCCCCACCGATCCTCAATCAACTTCTTAGCCTCATCCATCCTCCCCTCCACACACAAACCCTTCACCATTATACAAGTACTATAAGTATCTGCCCCACCATCTCTCTTCAGCATTTCATCATACACCTCGCGGGCAACATCAAAACGCTGGCTTTTCACAAGTAACTGTAAAAAAGGATTACAACCCGCAGCACTCGGAAAACCCTCACCCTGATTTCTCATCAAAGAATACACATTCATAGCCTTATCTTCCAAGCCGGAGGTCGAATAAGAATCAAGAAGAGCACTCAAGGCTTCACAAGTCGGCGCCTTTTCCTCATTTTTCATTATTTCCAGCACAAATTCGATATCTGGGAACCGTCTGCACTTGGACAGGACCTGGAGAAGGGCGGAGTAAGCAAAGATGTCAGGGGAGCCGGTGAAGGAGCGGCGGCGAACCCAGGAGAAGAAACTGAGAGCCGCATCGGGGTCGGGAATCCGCGCGATGATCGGTGTCAAATCTTCATCATTAAGGGAGATTTCTTCAAGGGATTGGGGCCAATTGGGGTTGGTTTCGTGGGACTTGAGGATTTGAACAATAGTAAAGGCGAGGTTTCGGATTCGAGAGTCCGATTGGGAGGATTTTGCTGAGGTTTTCAAGCGAGGGAGGAGACGTTTGGACATGAGAAGGCGGGAGATTTTGGAGAAGAAGATGAAGAAGAAAAAGAGGGAACGAAGCAGAGAAGAGAACGGAGAAGCAGCCACGCATGGCGCCATTTAAATATATTTTTACATTTATATATATATAAAAAAATCATATTTTTTTAAAAATATATATATTTTTTACATATTTCTTTATTATTTTTAAAAATCTTTTTATTAAAAAAAATTTCTAAAAATTGAAACTGCCATCATACATTTATATATATACATATATATATAAATATTCTCTTTTCTTTCCCGAGAGAAATCCTTGACCAAATCAACTGAAACAGCAATTTAACAAGATTTAATATGAATTGTGAAAGCAAATACATTGCAGTGTTTTCAATTTATGTTATCTTTCACTCTAAATTTGAGACGGATACAAGTCATGAAGTGAAACATTCTTAATAAAAGTTTTTTGGTAAATAATAATACAAGTGGTAAGGCTAAACTGCATAGAAGTTCTTATCCTCAGCTATGGTACTCTTGATAACACTTATGTCTTGAAGATGGCTTATATCTCCCCACATTTTGATGCTCCATTTACCATTTTCTGAGATTTGTATCACGTTGACGGATGTGTTCAAGATAGTACCATTTGGGAATTTGCTGTTTGGCGCAGCACGTTTGTAGAGTTCTCTCAAGACTCCACCGTGAGTGACAACAATAACCCTCTCACCTGAAAAATTAATCATATATAAGTATCAACTAAGGACTAACCTACACAGTAACTAAATCGTAAGGCTTCTTTGTAAAGGTTAATAGAGTATTGTACTTTCAAAGTGAGACTATACATGAGTAAAGTTTATCAGAAAGCAAGAGTGTGGAGGCAAAGATTTTTGAGATTCAGTAGAAGAGAAAATTTTGGCTGCAGATCAAAGATAGATTGGGTATTAATATTGTAGGGTAAGAATAATTCAAATGAACCAAATAAGGCCTTGACAATGTCTTATAAATCATTTTTCGTTTAAGTTCTCCAACATGACGCGAAAAACAACCAATACTAATTTTGCAAAAAATGTGATCTAGCACTCAAAGAGATTATAAAGATGTAGAATAAGGACCCATTGTCTACGGAACAATACCTAAAGAGCCTTATATAAAAGCCAAAATGGTAACAAAAGCCATACCTTTGTGCTTCTTAGCTATTCTTTCCACACAAGAAATACAACGGTCATATAACTGGTTAAGACTTTCTCCACCACCCTAAATCACAAAGAAATGGAGAATGAGTGAATGCATCTAGAAGGATGAAGAAAGTTAAACAAAAGTAAGTTCATGACAGTGGAGAAAGAATTGCCTCTCAATGACCTCCATCACATGTGTCTCAATGTGATCAATGGTGACATAGGGTAGCAAGATGATTATCAATTAATTGACAAGGAGAAGTGATCAAACAATGATACTTGATTTTTGATTAAATACTCAGAGAGGCAAATTGTATATTTGCATGGACCTAACAACAAATTTTTATCAGGATAACCTTGTGCTTAGACATGAACTTGGCATGTAAAATTAAATGTAGAAAAATATGAAATAGGAATAAAAATAAACATTGATTCACAAACTCCATGAATACCAATGTTAATGTTCAAGTAACAAGATGAAACTTCATTGATACTTTATATAGCTCTATAGGAAGAAAATAAGTTCAGAAAATTACAGGGATGTTCTGATCACTACTTTTAGACAGGAAACACTGGTAAGCCTCAGCTTTGAGCTTTGCCGCATCACGTAACGCCAGACCTTGGAGTTCACCTAGGTGTCTTTCTCTCAATGCTGGATCAAAATTTACCTATAGTAGAAGGGCCATGGATTAGATAACATCACAAAGCGAAAACAGGGGCTTGGATTCCAATAGATTTTTCAATGAATATTCAAAGGCTGGTATCTTAATGAAGTGCATATGTTATCGCTCTCAGGATTACCAAAATTAAATGTGAATCAACCATCAGTACACATTGCTGAAGAAAATATTCCGATGAGTTCTTACAAAATTTTATTCTGCCAAGATGAAACTTAAAATCTAATGCCATCAGAAGCGAGTAGAAATATAAATAGAAAATGCAAGCCTGATGATGATATCCTTCACTAATGCTAATGGACAATGGTGCAGTCACAAGGGGAACAAAACAGAATGATGCCCTAATAGCAATGCACTAGGTAAAGCTACAACTCTTGAAAGGATGACAAAGATTTGAAATCTAAGAGTTCATGATGTCTTAATCACCCCTTATACATAATATCGAATTTATAGCAACATGAAAACACTATAATAATAGATGTTTCACATAAGTATATGATTGGTGCGTATATCATCAGAAAAAAATGCATAACACATGCATTGATGAACAGAGGTTGAACAAAGGTAGAACAAAGGCGAAAATATTTATAGCCTTGGTACCTCACGCAAGCCACAGCTGTTTGCTATTTCCTCAGCAGTCTCAGCAGCTCGCTTCAAATCAGAAGAGTAAATGACAGCAAATTGTGGCTCCTTGGATAATCGAACAGCAACCTTCAAAGAATTGTGCAAATATCAATTATTAGAAAACAGCCAAAAACTTCAAGCGTCACATAAAAGCTCACCTTACCGCAGTTGCTTGTTGTCTCCCGATCTCATTTAGCTCAGAATTCAAGTGTCCCTAATGAATTTAAAAAAAAAAAAAAAAAAAAAAACATCATAAAGCATAACAAGGAGGTAAATTGATTCAAGCATTATGATAATTCATACAAATACAGGGCAGAATCACAGCAGTGGAGGAAGATAGCTCTAATAAAAGAGAAACACAACGTAAGTTTCTACTCTTCTATACGTGGAGGATGGGACAATAAAAGGTGCCCAAAGAAATATATACATATATATATAAAAGAACAAACAGCACAATCACCGGATTATTAGAAGTTTGATCAAGTTGCAAAACCGAAATTTTATCCAAATTTATGGTTCACAGAAATCAACCAGCTGAATTCCTAGGCTGATTAAATTTTGCTTCTTTTTCCTCAAAGAAATCTAGCTCCTTTTGCAATCAAAACCAAACATGCCAAAATCTGAACCCTATTAACCCTAATATTGATCATGGAAACCACCATAACACATTCAAGATCACATCTTTCCCATAAAAAAAAAACAAATAATAAAAATTAAATCTTGGAAGAACCACTATTCTCTGTATCACCAACATCCACATAAACAATCCAGAAACACATAATAACTTATCACAAACAAAACTGAATAAAAAATCAACCAAAAAAAAAACCCCAAAAAAATTCTCAAGAAAAAGACCTGGATAATCTTGCTAGCGTTCCAACTAGTCTCGCCGTGGCGCACAACCACGATCTCTGCGAAGCCATTCAAGGAAGCCATCTCCGATTAGCTTTGAATTTCGATCGACTCGTAGTCCTAGTTTAACCCACAGAGATTGATTTCTAGATTTCCTGAAAGCTTGCGAGAACAAAGCTCCGATAAGGATCCGCTTAACTTTTAACGGATCCGATTCTCTCAGTTAGAGAGGTCCGAAAGACGGGTCCAACTCTTGACGAGCTTCAACCCGCATCCGCTTCAGCGTTATCGGATCCGGGTCTTGAGATTTATTTATTTATTTATTTTTTCTATTTTGAGACAAAAAGAACAAGTCCTTAAATTAGTTAAGGGACACGGAGTTACTGGCTTAAGTATCCTCACCTTAGATTATTGAAGTTTACATAAATTCCAATTTTTATCGAAGTTAATTCTTTTATATTGGATTTGAAATTCTTATTATCATTTTTTTTCTGTTAAAAGGTTTAGAGTTAGTGTCATTAATTATTTAAATTGGGTGGTTTTGACTTGATCCACTTTCTACTTTTAGTTTTCTGAAATATATAACTTATAATTTATTAAAAAAATATATACTCGAATGATGGAAATTAAAAAAAAACATAAAAAAATAAATTGAAGTGAAATTCATTCAAATGATTTTGAAAAAAATTAATCAAGACACCCATTAACGAAACTATGATCAACATGCATTGGAGAAAGTCATGTTGACTATTCCTCCTCATCGTAGAGCCACAGACTGCCACTGTGCACAGAATTACTCATATGTCTATCAGACAAGTGTTGATAGCAAAAAATAAAATAAAAAACTAAATTGAAAGACCCAATCTATACAATGAAATATTGTTTGGAGTTCTTGAGATCTCACAAGAGAGGGTGAGCTAGTGATTCTAATTATCTCAATCCAGGTATCGTCACACATGCTGCTCACACTAATCTAGTTCATTACTGTTAATGGAGTTTATTTTTGTTTTTCCATAAAAAAAATCCCATAAAAAATATTTAATTGCTTGCACCGTGATGTAAAACAACTAATACAATTATGAGCCTAAATACATTTTAGGGAAAATAATTATTTACCCCTCAAGAATTTCAAAACTTCCCAAACAGCCCCTTTGAGTTTTGAATATCTCGGACAGCTTTTCCGTTATTGTTTCACTTCTTTTTTGTCCCCTGTAGGTCACTAGGACTGAGTCCATGTTATGAAATTCCATCATTGCCCTTAAAAATGGTGAAAAAAAACCGCCAATCACATCATGTCAAACTTTTTTGCATACTTTTTTTTATTCTTTTAGCATTTCTTTTTGTTTTTTCTCAAACAAAGTTTGGAAGACTCATATCACCTTGGATTGTTGGAGTTTTTCAATTCCTCCCTATTTGGTGTGTTCGATTAGAGTCCTCCCGATTACCCGATAAGGTGACAATCTCTTCCTTTCTCTTACCTTGATCATCCTACGAGAGAGAGTAACAAATTTTTTTTTATATAAGTTTACTATGGAGAGTTGTTTTGCTATTGCTAGATACAAAGGGGAGTAACGAGTGCTAGTGTTCATGGCGCTGACTTCTTAGGAATGAAAGTAGATTTCTTATGTAGATTTCTTCTCGTTGTAAAATTCTTCTTTTTTATGTTTGCATAGTTGTAGAAGTTAATTATTGATTAATTACCCAAAGTTTCCTCTTAAATGTATATGTTTTCGCTTAATTATTCTAGTTTCCGCTTAAAACATAAGTTTTGTTTTGTTATCCTTGTCCAATCCCAGTTTTTGTTTAAAATTATCCAGTTTTTGTTTAAAATGTTATTTTTCCGCTTAAATTTTCTAGTTTCTGTTTAAAATGTTATGTTTCCACTTAAAATGATGGTATTTCCGCTTAAATTTTCTTCTTGTTGTATAGTTTTTTTTATTTTAGCAGGTATTAAGATTCTACGAGCGTATTTATTACACCTCATAACGACCCTAACGGTGTGGCAGGCCTTCCTTCCACAAAAGACAACTAAGCATAAAGATAACCATTCATTATTATATGGAGAAAACGATATTTACATGAAAATTTTAATAAGTTTGTGGAAAAGAATTTAGGTTAGCATGATTACATTATAACTACAAACAGAAGAATTTAGGTTAACATGAAGAGTAATGTATGTACTCATTTCTTAAACAAAAAACTCATTTGTTAAACAGAAACCTGATTTCTTAAACAGACAACTCATTTTTTAAACAGAAATATTGATATTTAAACAGAAAAACCTGTATTTACGTGACAAATTAACCCCGGGTATAAAAACCACTTAATCCTGACCACTCGTACATCTTTAATTAATGAAAACAACGATATTTAAGCACTTTTTCAACGTAAAACGCAATATGTTAAACAGAAACATTGATAATTAAACAAAGGCAATCAAGCATAAAGACGACCATTCTTTATTATATGAAGACAATGATATTTACATAAGAAATTTAATAAGTTTGTGGAAAAGAATTTCGGTTAGCATGATTACATTATAACTACAAACTAACTTATAAACTACAAATGAAAGAATTTAGGTTAGCATGAAGAGTAATGCAGGTACTCATTTCTCAAACAGAAAACTCACTCGTTAAACGGAAACCTCATTTCTTAAACAGAATACTCATTTTTTAAACATAAATATTGATATTTAAACTAGAAAAACCGATATTTACGTGACAAATTAATCATGGGTATAAAAACCAATTAATCTTGACCACTCGTATATCTTTAAATAGAAACAATGATATTTAAGCACTTTTTAAACGTAAAATGCAATATGTTAAACAGAGACATCGATAGTTAAACAAAGGCAACCAAGCATAAAGACGGTCGTTCTTTATTATATGGAGACAATGATATTTACATGAAAAATTTAATAATTTTGTGGAAAAGAATTTAGGTTAGCATACATTATAACTAGAAACAAACTTATAACTACAAACAAAAGAATTTAGGTTAGCATGAAGAGTAATGCACATACTCATTTCTTAAACAAACTCATTTGTTAAACAGAAACCTCATTTTTTAAACAGAAAACTCATTTCTTAAATAAAACCTCATTTTTTAAACAGAAATCTCATGTTTTAAACAGAAACCTCATTTCTTAAACTGATACTATTAAACACTACATAATGTAACCATATAAAATTAAAGGAAAAACATACATTATAAACATTACACAGCATAATGAGATTGCATAACAACCGAAAAATTTCTCTTCAGAATACTTTACGAACCAAACTTGCAAAAACAACACACAGAATATAAAAACAAAAGAAAACTGCACAACTTCTTCAACGGCGTTCATCTCGTCTCAATACCTTATAGCGCAAACTGATGAAATGCTGAAGAGTTGAGCGAGAGTTCTCCTTCGAGATAATGGTGGAACGAAATTTTAGTCCTTTACAAGATGCCCAGGCAATAACAACTTTGGAAAGGGAAAAGCTGAAGAAGCGATGAGAGCAAATAACCGGTGTCAGTAATGGTGTTCTCTCATGATTACACAAAGGAAAAAACTGCTTCCTTTAAAAGCGAAAAAATCATTGCACCCAAGGGCATTAAAGTCAAACCATGTCACACTTGCCACAACTTCCCACGCAAAGGACAATTTCGTTCAAAAAAATTAAAATTAACTATGTTAATCACCGTTAGATGCTTGGGAGTTTAAAAATCATTATATTTAAAAAAAGGTGTTTTTATGGATATTCAAATTTAGGGGAGAATCTGTGCATATTGCAAACTTTGGGGGTGTTTTTGGCAATTTCCAGTACATTTTATCTTATTTATTTATACATACATTTCCCTCAAAGTCCTTAAAAGAAGTGTTTTTTTTATTAAAAAAATAAAGTTAGGTGATTCTGAATAAGAAAACAGAAATAAATATAAAAATCAATAATAAAAATAAAAATCGGAAGAAAAGAAGTCATGCGTCCTATTTTTAAGGTAAATTGACCACACGTGCTGCTAGGGGTGAGCAAAATCGGTGTTACCCACACATCCATTACACTTTTCATCTATTATACCTATCATCAAGTGTCTTAGTGTTTATGTCGCTCTCACAGTTGTCTTGCAAATGTTGTCATTTATGCCGCTTACACTGTTCAGCTCATTTTCGTTTGTGGGTTTATTTTTTTTAAAAAAGAAATTGTCTCATTAAAAATATTTAATTATAGTTTTATTTATTTATACATAGAGTTTATTTTTTCAGAAGAACTGCACATCCCTCTGATTCTCAAATATAAGTGGCGAAGGCGAAGGTGTGAGGAAAGCCACTGTGGGGGAGTCAATGCTTTTTGTTCCAACAAGCTGATTTTTGGGGACAAATTCCAAAGATAAAAGCAAGATAAATCACGAATAAATGGAATTTATCTCAATCCAGGTATGATTCCTTCTCATTTGATCTTGTTCTTGCGTAACTTGCTTTGGGGAACAAGGTTTTCTCTCTTAAATGTGTGGTTTCTTTGCATTTATTGGATTTTATTAAGGCTTTGATTTAGTTCAATGGGGCAAGTTGTTGTTTTGATTGCCGCTTATGGAGCTTGTTCTGATCTTTAGAATGTAGCTTAATCAATGTTCCCTTTGTTTCTTTGTTGAATTCTGGGCCTTTTCTGGTGTTTTAGCTCATGATCTTTCTGAATTGGTGTGAAGGTTGGTGCTTTGAATTCTGTAATATAGTTAGAAAATTTCTCAATTTTTTCTTTGCAATTTTTTTTTTGTTTGGGATTGATTGAACTTGGGGGGTTTTCCATATAATTATTGGCAAATATGAAGTTTTTGAATGTTGGGTTCCGGTAAAAATGCATGATTTCTGCCCCCTTTTTGCTATTGGTTTGTTAACTTCTTGCATTGGCCATCAATCTATATGTGAAATTTTAGATGTTTTAAGTTCAAATCTTGTACATGTTTGATGTTTGTGCTAGTTGATATGTCAATGTGGGTGGTGGATTAGTTCTTTTATGGTGTGAAGTTTGGTTTTTTGATTGAAATCCGTGTTCCCTATGTTTCTTTGTTGAATTATGGGCCTTTTCTGGTGTTTTAGCTCGTGATCTTTCTGAATATATGGGAAGGTTGGTGCTTTAAATTCTGTAATATAGTTAGAAAATTTCTCAATTTTTTCTTTGGAATTTTTTTTTTGTTTGGGATTGATTGAACTTGGGGGGTTTTCCATATAATTATTGGCAAATATGAAGCTTATGAAGGTTGGATTCTGGTAAAAATGCATAATTTCTGCCCTTTTGTTTTTTGGCTATTGGTTTGTTAACTTCTTGCATTGGCCATCAATCTATATATATATATATATATGTAAATTTAGATGTTTTAGTTCAAATCTTGTGCATGTTTGATGATTGTGCTAGTTGATATGTCAATGTGGGTGGTGGATTAGTTCTTTTTATGGTGTGAAGTTTGGTTTTTTGGATCATAAAGAGGTATGTCATGTTGTTTATTTGAGTTCTTTTGGGTTTGAAGATGATGGAGTTGTGAGTGAGATGGATTCTGCCAGGAGTTGGTTCCAAAAGTCTCAACTTCGAGAAGATAGACATAAGTCTAAAGCTACAAACAAGGACATGGAGGGCATGCCACAGAAGCCCCCAATTGATGAGGCTCTTTCAGACATCACAAAGCAGAAGGTTGCTGTTGCGAAGCAGTACATAGAGAACCATTACAAGTGTCAAATGAAGAATCTGCAAGATCGGAAGGAGAGATAACCACCTTTTTTCCTTTAGCAATCACGTAAATTAATAAAAATTGGATGCTTTTATAAAATAGTGCCAACAGTTGTAGTTTAAATGAATTGCACGTGCTGTTATCATGAGCATGCGATTGACCTCTGTGCCGGTGACTTCAATCAAGTGTTGATTTCGTATGGCACAACTGTACGGCCGTTGATGTTTGCACTCATGAAAGAAGCATGATTGCAAAAGAAAAGTCTGGATAAGATGGTAGTGCTCATGGTTGATACCTGAACTGGTTAGTCATGCAGAAGATTTACTAGGCATGAAATTCTTATGTGTGTTGTTCATGTGATAGAATATGTGGTTGAACCTCTCTAGCATTTGCTTTGTGACTGAGACAGGATTTGATATTCCCACAAACTCAGACCTACTTGCACATTGCAATATGAGATTCCTGGTTGACACTAGTGGGTATTTCGTTGAAATATTACTTTTATTCTTTTGACAATACAAGTACAAGCATGATAGAATAATTGTCTCTCTTATTGCCTTGTCAATGGCATAATCATATTGCAACTTTCCCATCAGTACATGTTTTCATTCCAAATCACATAACTCATAACTTGTAAAATTTTGAATATAGGCTTACTTGACAGTTGGCACCCCTGATTACATTGCTCTAGAAGTTCTACTGAAAAAGGGATACTGGATGGAGTGTGATTGGTTAGTAATTTAGTCATATTGTCTCAATATTACCTCTTAACAGTGCGTTTGTTTGCCTGAACATGGATATATGTATTAGGTGGTCTCTGGGAGCGATTATGTTTGAGATGCACATTGGCTACCCACCATTTTATTCAGATGAACCAATAGCAACTTGTAGAAAGGTACACATCTTAAGTTTGTATGCCAAGTAATCCAAAAATTATTTTATCCCACTAGCTATATATGTTATACCAATCAATTCTCTTGACCAAAGATATTAAATCGGAAATGCTCTTCTTGAATGGATGATTGTTAAATAAATAATTGAAAATTGAATTTTTTTGGTACATTTTTTTTTTGTTGTTGAACGGATCGTATAAGGTTAGCTTTATGAATTCTGAATTTGGAGTATGCAGATAGTTAACCGGAGAAATCACCTAAAATTCCATGAAGAGGCTAAACTTTCACCTGAAGCTAGAGGCTAAACTTTTTCTTTTTGTGGAGATAATTTATATCTATATGCTTAGACAAAATAAGAGGGAACTTCATATTAGGGATAAAATCCTATCCTCATAACTAAAATTTTTGGTTCTCACATTGTTTTTTCTTGAGATAATATTACATCTTTTTTCGTTATTTGCTTGTGTATATAAATACAAAAGTTGTGTGTATACCCACTCAAAAGCCATATATGCTTATTCATATACAAGCAAATGTCAACCATATGGACAAAAAAATATTGACCATAGGTGAAATAACAAATATTTTTGCTTTGACTGTTGTAATAATATGTGAAAAACATGTGTCGATGAATTGCTTTGAAAAAAAAAATCCTTTTTTTTTAATTTCTAAAACTTGTTACTTTGAAAATATAAATGTTATGTACTGATTTGAAAATTTTCTTGTAGTGTAATAAGCCTACACCTTCTAGCACAAAAGCCTGAACGACCCTTCTTCAATATCTCTAGTGTCTCTTAATTTGGGAGAAGACTATGTTTCATCTCCTCTTTGGGACCTATATTTTATATTTCATTTTTTGTCTATCTATATGTAATTTTATTTGTTTCCGCTTCTAATAAAATTATTATAGTCATTTCTTTTTCATCTCCGTCATTTATACTCCGTTTTTAATTTAAAGCTATTTATCCACATTTTCACCAACATAATTATCTAATTAAACAAATAAACACCGTTAATACAATTTTCACACTATTAATAAATCTTGGGCTAAAAAATCATATTGAAGAAATCGCTTATACATGCATGCTAAAGTGTGCCAAGAGTTGTTTAAACATTGTTATGGATAATGAAATATCAAAATCATTACTAGCATAAATATAATTATATTGTTTTAGAATTATTGAGTGATTGCAAATATATTTTTATTTTAACTCTTTTTTATATTAAGAAACTAAAATAATAAAAATAGATAAGAGAAGAATGGCTGGACAGTGAAAAAGGAAAGCTAATCAAACACTACCAACAAAGACCACAAACACAGATAGAAGAGCAAAAGTCCTAGAGAAAAAGAGAGCATCACATGCTCAAGGGGCCACACTATTTCACACCCATGACGAAGATATTACCATGATTTATAATATATTTTTAATTTAATTTAAATAAAAAAATAAAAAGGTTTGTTCTGACATATAACATATGTTGTGGCTATATGGATTACGCAACAAGTACTTATAGTTATTTTTTTTTAAAAAAAAAAGAAAATGTAAAGAAAAAACCATATGGTCCATCTCCTATGGAAAGCTTTGGCTAAACAATAATGGCTTGAAAAGAGGTCTTTGAGAACTACCAGACCAACTTGTAAACCAACCACATGCAATGTTGAAAAGCTATATGGGTTGATGAATGTATTTATGGATATACATATATATATATATATATATATATATGAACTTTTTTCTCCATGACTTGTTTCTTTGAATTTATGAATTGAAGAATGAGGGAGACCATGTCAAATCTATGTCCAAAAAGAAGTTAGAAACATATATGCTAGCATGATTATTATCAACTAACATCATGAGAAAGTTAGTTATTAACTACCAAATCATGTTTATAGTATTTGAATTAACTGTGAAGTGATTAGTGATATTATATATATATATATATATATGAAAGACTTTGAAGAGGGATGAAGAAATCAAATCAACTTGTTTGAAAGTGAGAGCATGATGCACTACCCTAGCAGATCCTTCATGAAGAAAACTAGTGTTTGTTGGTGGGATATCATCAAGAAGAGGACAAGGAGCTGCTGTACTGTTACATGGCCCCAATTTATAATACATAAGTTAGTGGTTCTTTTCTTGTGGAGACACTCTTCATTAATTAAGAATCAATCCTACTATTCACCAATATCTTCATCAATAACTATGTATATATGACAAGTTTTAATATTTTATAATTCTCTTGATCAAGCTCATCTAACATTATACTAATTAAAACATAAAATAAGATGAAGCTAAAAAGAAAGCAAATATTGCTTCCAATTAAAGACTAAGTCCAAAGCTTGAAAAAAAAACATTTAAGGGAAATTAAAGAAGCATGCATGGTGGCAAGAAGTTTTTCATGACAACCAAACCATGTCCTTGATGTCTTATTGATTGATAGAGATATAACAAGACTAGAAAAGAAGCATATCACATTATTGATTTCTTTCTTTAGCTTTGAGTAGTGCATTAATTCATTCACCAAGTCTTTCTTTCATTCTTCATTCAACCACTATCTTTCTTTCTTCTTCTCTTGTCCATTTATGAACCCCTAACCAGCTTGCAAGTTGCAACACCACCACCAAACTCTTTCTCTCTTTCTCTCTCAAGAAAGCAAGTTGCAAGTTTATGCATCCATGGCAAACAAGCATTTCTACTTTACTTTTTTCCCCTTATTCTAACTTTCTCCCATCCCACCACCTTTCTTAATTCTTATGGTCCTACATCCCTCATCTTATCTTCCATTCTCTCTCTCTCTCTCTTTCTCTCTATCTATCTATATCAACAAACAAACATGACAAGTGCCAAGCATCAAGTGTCTGTCCTCCACCTTCCCTTTTACTAAATTAAATATATAACTAATCACTTTCACGGTTCAAGATTTATGGGGTTGTTTTTGGAAAACTATATATATATGAGCATAAATTAACATGATATTTATAATTATATGCACACACACATACATATAAATACATAAATCGTTTTCACATTTCAAGAATTATGCCATTGAAACCAAATGATATATATAATTGTGAAAACAACATCCCTCCACTCAGTAAAGTAGAAAAATGAAAAAAAGGACTTCCAAACCAACCCACCACCTTCTCCATCCTCATCAAATAACACATGCATGCAATGATATATATATATATATATATATATATACAGACACACACACACACACACATTGATCACCTCTCCAAAACCTCCAAACAACCATTCAATGCCTTCCTTGATGGACCCTCCGGTCCTCATGACCTTGCTCCGTCAATCAACAGAAACCAACACCGTCACCGGCACCGGCAAGAGACAAAAGAAAGGCAGTGGAGTCACCGGTGTCGGAATCCTGAAAATGTTCAAGTTACTCCCCATGCTAACTACTGGCTGCAAAGTAGCTCAACTCCTCAACAAATCAACTAAAGCTCTTCTCTCTGATACTCCAACAACAACCATCACTCTCTTCGGTTACCGGCGAAGCAAAGCCAGCCTTGCCATCCAAGAAGACCCAAGATCATCACCGGTGTTCCTCATTGAGCTTCCCATGCACACTAGTTATCTCCACAAAGAGATGTCTTCTGGTTTGATGAAGATTGCACTGGAGAGTGAGACTAGAAGTAACAAAAAGAAGCTAAGAGAGGAACATGTTTGGGCAGTGTATTGTAATGGCCGGAAGTCAGGCTACTCAATAAGGAGGAGAGAGGCGTCCGACGAGGAGAGATACGTCATGTCCATGCTCCGGTGGGTGTCTGTGGGGGCCGGAGTGCTTCCCGGGCCGGCAGAAGGGGAGACAACAACGGCGGCTGCGGTGGCAGACAGTGAGTTGACGTATATAAGAGCTCGGTTTGAGAAGGTTGTTGGGTCTAAAGACTCCGAGGCGCTTTATATGATCAACCCCGATGGGTCTGCCGCCGGCGCCGCCGGGCCGGAGCTCAGTATATTTCTTGTAAGGAAGAAGTGAACTTAATTGCTTGTTTGTTTTGCTTTTGTTGTTGGGTATGGAAACAAGTTTGTATACGTATGTATATGTATTTGTATATGTATGTCTATGGACTTGTATTCTTAAATTTTTTTTTGAGGGATTTATATTAATTTTTATTTTATTTTGATAGTGAATTAAGATTTATGTTGATTACTTATATATATATGTTTGGGGTTGTTGGTTTTTCTATTGAATTTATTTAAATTTTTAAAAGCCACTAGTAATGTTATGGAGTCAAACAACTTGACTGATGTAAATTCCTTGATTAATTTAATCATACTCGCTATGTATATATATGTATTGAATACTTACGTTATTTTTTTGTGGTTGTGATTTTTTAGGTTTATTTTTTTTAAAAAAAAAAACATTTTTATGATTGGGCTTTTGGACCATGGCCCATGAGTCACCATCAGTTTAAATTAACGTTATATATTAAGGTGTTGGAGATAAATGAACAATTTGGATATTTATGATGTTATTAAAAAGGCATTTTATATTGCATATATGATTCCCCATGTCCGATCCTCATCACTGCCCAGGAAATATAATTAATGATATTAAATTTTCAAGAGAAATATATGTTTGTTTTGATAGTTCCAAACCTCTACCATACCAATTAAAAGCATAAAGAACATGAATTTAAGTAGAATAAAGACTCTCAATTAAAACCTATTTTAAATTCATCAAATTTAAAAATAAAAATAAGTTTTTTTAAAAATTATTTTGACCATTTAATTATATGATCCACTGCCTGCTCCCTGTTACACTTTTTTTTTTGGGTGAAAAAATGGATAAACCACTTCGAATTAATAGAAAAATCAGTACAAACATCAACAACCACTAGGTGTAGTACGAAACAAATAAAAAAAATACAACAAACAAGATAAAACAAGGCCCCCCCAACCCAAAAAAAAAATACAACAAACAAGATAAAACAACCCCCAACCCATGAATGGGCAAAATAGAAGGGGGTAAAACCCATGAATGAGACATCCTCATCCACTTTGTAATATTCGCCTTTGAGTTATGGAGACAGATACATGCTTTCATATTACAAATCAAAAGACAATATAATCCAAGCTCTCTTTATTAATTACCAGCATAAATATCCTTCAATCTTTGGACCTACAATACTCTGCATGGAGACAATAGCTTTTAACTTCTTTTTTTTTAAATTTTTATGAAAGTGGATAAATCACACTTTATACAAACAACAAACCAAATACAGAAAAAAGATAGCTTTTAACTTTTGGATACATATATCCTTTAACAAAGAACATCATTTATATATATATATATATATATTGAACTTTTGGATACACATTTTCTAACAAAGAACATCATTTATATATATATATATATATATAGAACTTTTGGATACACATTTTCTAACAAAGAACATCATCTTTTAACAAAGAACATCATTTACACACACACACGCACATATATATATATATATATATAAGTTGGCAGAAGAACAGACAAATATGAGTCCTTTTTTGAAATAAAAGACAAGCAATATTTTATATTTAGTATATATAAGTGCACATACATACAGATATGTTGATGATGATGATGAGTTCACTGCTTATCCATCTTTCAATTCAATTTTATTCAGAAATAAATAAACAAAAACAAGAACCATTCAATTTCATGGTAGCAAGATTGCCACTTAAAAAGGAGAGATTCAATGACAGACATGTTTCATGGGCAACAGTGATGCCCAGGTTGTCATCAACTCATGAAACAAACTTTTTTATTCCAAA
Organism: Dioscorea cayenensis subsp. rotundata; assembly: GCF_009730915.1. Lineage (NCBI taxonomy): Eukaryota > Viridiplantae > Streptophyta > Magnoliopsida > Dioscoreales > Dioscoreaceae > Dioscorea > Dioscorea cayenensis. Next base: position 28,214,465 of record NC_052489.1, on the reverse strand, counting down.
AATGTAGGGACCATCTGAGCATTCGCACAACTGGAAAAGTCAACAAATTACATGCTCCACTTAAAAAATCTCAAAGCTTTCATTAATCACTGTTAAGAACTTAAGGACATACCCATGCATTGCATGCTGTTTGTTCTTCACTCCCAGTGATCAGAGCTTGGTAGCCTTCAAAAACAAATTATAAAAAAAAAGAGAAGAAGATAAACACATCACTACTTGATAATTTTCTTATTTTCCAAAACCTGTACTCCAGTTCTATATATAGAAAGCAAAAGGGGCTTTCAATGATTGACAAGCTCTTACCCAAGTTTAAGTGATGTATCAGAGGGTTGATCACAATGTTCTGGAACTGATTCAGAGGAACATTGGACATCTTCATGGAAACCATTCATTGGGTCATGATCAATCACAGCCTGCTTCTCAACCATGCACATCTCCTCCATCTATTTAATTCTTCAAACTCCATGTTATAGCATTTCTTTATACATATAACAATGCATGCATGCATGCACACTCATTATAAATCAAGCAAAAAGAAATAAACACAGAAGACCTTTTCTTTTCAGCCTCTTATTTTTCCTCCAGCAATTGCATTCCCTTCAATATGGCAGACAATCAATACATACATAGATACTTAATTTAAAGGAAAACCAAAGAGAATAAGAAATAAGAGCATTAAGAGAAACTTATATTTGTCACCTTTTGTTGGAGGCTATTTAACTCTTCCATTATTTGTTGTCCCTGAAAACAGATGGTTATTAGAAAATATTTGGATAATGTAAATGTGCATTATTAGAAAGAGAGAAAAACATAGTCATATTAACAACAGAGACTATCAATATTGCTAAGGGGAAGTAACAACTATATAAAGCTAATAATGTAATTATATAAATACTCATATAAAAGTGATTAATATCATGTACATATACCTTTCTTTCAATCACACGAGCTAATCCAATATCAATTGTTCTCTCAAGATGCACTAACTCCTCCAAAGTTAATCCCTGGAGGTCTTCCCCTCTCATTTGTCTGCAATGGCTTAAAGCATTATAGTTCCCCACATAAAATTATAAATTGATGATTGTTAATTTATACCAAAAATAATATGAAAGAACCAATTAACCCTCAATTGGCGAAGTTGATCAGCATAATCTTTCATCAAAGCTGCATAGCCACTGTTGTTTTTCTAAAGAAATAAAATGAAATAAAAAAACAGTAACAATTCCATCTCATTTCAATAATTAGAAATGCAGGGAGACATTCTTATATATATAGTACAATATATGGTACAATACAATGAAGAAAATCATAATTAGTCTTCAAACATATTAAATTACCGCATATATATATATATATATATATATATATATTTGAATTTCTTTCAAAGATTAATTCAAGACTTTCATGTTTCCAATGTGGTTTGATTTTTCTCATTATTCTTTACAACATATATATTCTGTTTTTTTTTAACCTCTATGATCGTATGATATTATAAGCATGGATTGCGAGTCTAAACACTCAATCAATGCATTCAAGAACGTATATATATATATATATGAACTTGGACTTACTAAGACACAATATAATGGCCCACAAAAATATCATGCTTTTATAAGTTACTAAAACAAACTGCATGTTCCTCACTATTCTTCAAATAAACTTATATATGTTCTCCGCTCAAGATTAATCTGTTCATTTGTACGCTCTTTAATGGATGTGCAACGCCTATTATTAGCACTTACATAGATATAACCTATATACAAAGTGGTGATGATAGGACTCTTAATTTTATTTTGTCATGTAACATGTTTTGTCAGTTGTAATTATTCATCTCACCTTTGAAAATATATTAGTGAAAAATAAGCCCAAATTTTTGGGCTCAATTTTCACTCACACACACGTCTTATTATAAGTATCCACCTTAATCATTCATAAAGGGTAGAAGTTAAAATTTAAAAATTTTATGAACACTTTCAATCG
>NC_052489.1:28183209-28211485 GCF_009730915.1 Dioscorea cayenensis subsp. rotundata | reverse complement strand
CTGTTGGATGTGGGTCCTGTGGGTCCCACATGTTTTACACTCAAACCTTTAGTCCCACATCGCCTAGTGGAGATAGCAGTAAAGAATTCCTCGCTATAAATACATGCCTAGAACCATGAACCAAAAACACACTTGCTTACTTACTTTTCTCTCATATTCTCTTTCTTCCTGCAAAGTGCTATGGTGTCCTGAATCCCTGCGCGTGTATGCGTGCTCGGAAACCCAAATATTCTGTTTCTCATTCTATCGTTCTTTCACTCGAACCTTGTGGGTGTGTTTTGAATATCTCGACGCCCAAACGTGCTAGGGCTACGAGAGTTCTTCCTTCCCAAGTTAGTGTATCCTCAGCGCTTGGAGTGAGGCCGAGAAAATCCTGCACGCGAGGGAGGCCAATTCACGTTAGCAGTGCTTCTCGCACGCCCACCCCAGTCTGGAAATTTCTAACTATTATTTTGAATTATTATATCACTGTGAATTTTGTATTATAGGTTTACAGTTCTTGTTTATAGTATTTGCATACTATTCAGTAGTATATTTCCTACATTCTAACGCTGAATTGCTGTCTTATAAATAAACTGTTTAGCTGCAAATATATTTCTGTATTTTATAAGCATATTCTGCGATATTATATTTTGTACGCATAATACTATAGACTGTACTTTATACGTAGATATCATGTATACTATATTCATACATATAATACTGTATCTCGTATTCTTATACATATAGTTCTACGATGATTGTATTTTACGCAAATCAATTTATGCACATTAAAAAACTTGCTTGTGTCACATTAGTAGACCTTGAACCCTGATTAACGTACATTACACACACACATGGATGCATCAATCGATCACTGTGTAAACTCGTCAAGTTTGATGTAAGGTGAACTTTAGGAGGTGGAAACATCGAGTTTGAATTTTGGTTGTACACCTTAGGAGTATCCACAGACTCTTACTCTATCCTCACGATTACGATTCCTCCGATCTTGATCCTAGTGGACTTCAGTCGATTATCCATCTCGATTTGTAGACCAAACATCTAGCTCCTTAGCTCCTAGTAAAAACTCCGAAGAGATCGATTTCCCACTTCGCCATAGAATTCTTAGCATTCTTTTACGATCGTATTTATGACAAATACTTTGATTATAAGACTGCTAAGGATATATGGAGTGCCCTAGAAAAGGAGTATGGCCCTGATAATGCTACTAGGATTAGCCACACGAGCATAGAGTTTGAAAACTACAAGATGGTAGAGCTGGAGTAGAGATGGGAGAAACGATTCACACCTTTCGGGACTACCTTAGTGCCATAGAGAAGTGTGATGCATGCGTATCAATGAGAGCCACATTGTGTCCATTCTCCTGAACAAGCTACCACCTTCTTGGTCGGGAGCTTTGCAAATGGACTTAGACACAAGATTGATTCCTTGGACCTTGTAGGAGTTTACAACACCATTAGAATTGAGGAAGCCAACCGAATCTTCTCTAAGGGTGTAGATCCTCATAAAGGCGGGTTTATCTAACTGAACATAGTGATAGCCCTAATAGCTCTAAAAAGCTCTAGGAATACCCACTCTTCTGATAGAGGTCGTCAGTTTTCCCCTAAAGGGAAATCCTTTAAGGCCAAGGGCAAGCCAACCCATTCTCGTTCTCAAACCTCTCGAGAACCCAAATCTTACGCTTCTAAACCTTATGAGAAAAGTCCTAAACACTGTTTTGTTTGTGGTAGGACAAACCATGTTGCTCGTGATTGCTTCTTCCGTAAGACTGAACCTGTCAGCAAAAAACTCCGGTCCACCCAAACCGCAAGTAAATGTACTTGAGATGGGTGAACCTTCCTCTGGGACATTCTTTAGGTCAGTATCTTTCATTCCTTCTGTCAATTTGACTTGTCAAAACCTAGAGTGGTTCCTTGATTCTGGTGCTAACGTCCATGTTTTGCATGACCCGATTCTCTGGTTCTCCACTTATCAGCTCTCAAGTGGAGGATGTGTTACTCTTGGAAATGACTCAGTAGCACACGTGTTAGGGAGAGGACGGATTGATTTAAAGATGACATCTGGGAAAGTTCTCACTCTGTTAGACGTTCAGCATGTACCCGACATTAGAAAAAATCTTATCAGTGGTTCCCTTTTGATTCAGTCTGGTTATAAGATTGTACTTGAGTCAAATCGTCTTGTAATCTCCAGGAGTAATCTTTTTGTTGGTAAAGGTTTTGTATCTGGTGGTCTGTTCAAGCTCAATGTATGTGAACCTTCTAATTTATCTATCAATGAAAGTTCTGATTATCTTTCTTCTTCTTCTGTTGTCTTAAATATTGAATCTTTTGATGTTTGGCATGGAAGATTGGGTCATATAAACTTTGGATCCATTAGAAGGTTGATGAACCTTGAACTGATTCCTAAATCCAAGATTGATCAAGTTTCTAAATGTCAAATCGTGTTCAAGCCAAATTACCCAAGAAACCTTTTCCTCGCATTCACCGTAATTACGAAGTTCTTGATTTGATCCACGATGATATTTGTGATTCTTGTAGACCTCCTACCGAGGCGGGGAAACCGTTATTTCATTACTTTCATCGATGATCATTCTCGATTACGTTTATACCTACACAGTCGAAATCCAAAGATGAAGCCCTTAGCAAGTTCATGATTTTTCAAAGCCGAAGTCGAGAATCGACTAGGCAAGACCATTAAGGTTCTTAGATCTGATAGAGGTGGAGAGTATACTTCTAATGCAATGTCTTCATTCTGCGAACAGAATGGGATTGTGCATGAGTTCATCGCTCCTTACACTCCCGAGTCAATGGGGTTCTTTGAAAGAAAAAAAGCAGGACATTGATGGACATGGTAAATGCCATGCTATTAAGTTACGGTGTGCACGAGAACTTGTGGGGGAGGCTTTGCTCTCAGCTTGTTTTATCCTGAATAGGATTCCTTTGAAGGACCGTAGCACAACACCATATGAACTTTGGAAAGGAAGAGCCCCACAGCTCAACTACTTCAAAGTGTGGGGGTGTCTAGCTAAGGTTAAGATCCCTGATCTTAGAACCCGGAAGATAGGCCCTAAAACCTTAGATCACAGTGTTTGTAGGGTATGCTCTGAGATAGCAATGTTGGAAGATTCCTAGTTATTAACTCAGAGGTGAGTGAAATAACTAGAAACACTATCATTGAAGTTAGAGATGCTGTCTACTTTGAGAACATCTTCCCTATGAGATCAGCCTCCAATCCCAGTCCTTCTGTACCTCTGACCTCTAGCTCTACTTCTGGATCAGTTCCTATCCCTGTACAGGAACCTAGAAGAAGCAAAAGAGGTAGAGTGGAAAGGAACCTAGGTGATGATTTTGTCACCTTCATGATTGAGGATACTCCTACCACTTATCAAGAGGCTATGGCTTCTGTTGATTCAGTTTTTTGGAAAGAAGCTATAGATGATGAGTACCACTCAATCATGAGTAACCACACCTGGATACTTACTTCCTTGCCTCTTGGGAGTAAACCTTTGGGCTGTAAATGGGTCTTCAGGAAGAAGCTGAGACCCGATGGATCCATTGAAAAGTTCAAGGCCAGGTTAGTTGCAAAAGGGTTCAAACAGAAAGAGGGACTTGATTACTTTGACACCTACTTACCAGTTGCTCGCACCACCACCATTAGGATCCTTATAGCACTTGCCTCTGCTTTCAGTCTTGAAATCCATCAAATGGATGTAAAGACTGCTTTCTTAAATGGTGATTTAGATGAAGAAATTTACATGGAGCAACCTGAAGGCTTTGTTATCCCTGGACAAGAACACAAGGTCTGCAAACTTTTAAAATCTCTTTATGGACTGAAGCAAGCCCCAAAGCAGTGGCATGCCAAGTTTGACTCTACAATCATCTCTTATGGATTTGTTGTAAACAACTATGACGAGTGTCTTTACTGAGAAATTAGTAGATGGCAAATGTGTTATTGTGTGCTTGTATGTTGATGATTTGCTTATCTTTGCTTCGATCTTAATCTTATCATGTGATGTCAAGAACTTTCACGAGCGATAAGTTTGATATGAAAGATCTAGGAGAAGCTAATGTTATCCTAGGAATCAAGCTTTACGAGATCGATGATATGGCATCACATTATCCCAATCTCATTACACTAAGAAAGTGTTGGAGAAATACGGATATCTGGATTGCAAATCTGTTGCTACACCTTTTGACCCCAGTGTACACCTTAAGAAAAACAAAGGTGAACCTGTAAATCAAGATCTCTATGCTCAAATCATAGGATCTTTGATGTATCTATCGAACAGAACTAGACCTAACATCGCGTATTCCGTATCTAGACTGAGTAGATATACCAGTAACCCAAATCAAGAACATTGGTTTGCTCTTGAGAGGGTTCTCAGATTCCTAAAAGGTTCTATGACTTTTGGACTGAGGTACTCTGGATTCCCTAGTGTGGTAGAGGGATACACAGATGCCAACTGGATATCTGACTCGGTAGATCTTAAATCAACCTCAGGCCAAGTATTCTTACTTGGTGGGGGAGCTATCCAATGGAAATCTGCTAAGCAGAAGCTCAATGCTAGGAGCACCATGGAAGCTGAATTGATTGCGCTTGATTCTACATGCACAAAGGCTGAGTGGATTAGAAATTTACTTTCTAAAATTCCTGTTATGTGTTCTCCTATGCCTCCTATTGCTATACATTGTGATTCTAAATCTGCTATTGAACTGTGCAAACGTGAAAGTACTAATGATAAAATGAACAGGCATATGCGGATCCGCCACAAGTCAGTATGGAGACATCTGAAGCACAACGTTGTGAGCATTGATTACATAAAGTCAGAGCTAAATCTAGCAGATTGCATGACTAAAGGCTTATCGAGACAAATGATAGCCGAGGCGTCGAGGGGAATGGGGCTAAGCCCATAAAGGTCAATAACAATAGTGACCCTACTTCTTTGAATGGAGATCCCAGGATAGAAGTTCAAGGGGAAGCTATTGATTGGTTGACTGGGAGAGCACTGTATGCATATTTGAGATATGTACTTTTAACCCCATTCCTATGACGTGTGCTCTCATGTAGTGGTGTAAAGGTTGAGCATAGCTCTTAATGAGATCAAATGCTGGTTAAGCGAGATATTACACTACAAATATCTCTGGAGATCTCACCTATCCGGAGATAGTCGTCGGGAGCCCTGACTATGAGAGTCGTGAGCTAACTCTCTAATAATCTACATGAAATGATATCGAGCGCATGGCGATAACGCGCCAACCCCGTTTATCCAAGAGCAATCACAAGATCATCATTAAAGTTGAATTCTGATTCAAGGAGTTGTAGTTCAAGAACTCAGTTCACTACTGTCTCTATCAGTTGGAAACTCTAATGAAAAGTTGAGGTTCAAGTCTTCAAAGACACCTTGGCTTGATCAAATGAAAACCCAAGGTTCGAGTGGTTCATCTCTTATTCTTTTTGATCATATATTTTTGATTGATTATCTTCCCAAAATCTTTTGTTGCATCTCGCTATCATTGTTGAGTCGTACTTTGAGGTTATGAGTGTAGTGGGGGATTGTTGGATGTGGGTCCTGTGGGTCCCACATGTTTTACACTCAAACCTTTAGTCCCACATTGCCTAGTGGAGATAGTTGTTAAAGAATTCCTTGCTATAAATACATGCCTAAACCATGAACCAAAAACACACTTGCTTGCTTACTTCTTCTCTCATATTCTCTTTCTTCCGGGTGTGCTTTTTGCGTGCTCGAACTCGGTGTTTTTTTGCGTGCCCTGAAAACCCAAATATTACTGTTTCTCATTCCGTGGTTCTTTTGCTCGAACCTTGTGGGTGCGCTTTGGAATATCTCGAGCCAAACGCGTGCTAGGCTACGAGAGTTCTTCCTTCCCAGGGTTAGTGTATCCCTGCGCTTGGGTGAGGCCGGAAAAATCCTGCACGAGGGAGGCCAATTCAGCGTTAGGGCAGTGCTTCCGCACGCCTACCCCAGGCTGGAAATTTCTAACTATTATTTTGAATTATTATATCACTGTGAATTTTGTATTATAGGTTTACAGTTCTTGTTTATAGTATTTGCATGCTATTCAGTAGTATATTTCCTACATGAACATGCCTTTACACGCTCTCTAGTAAACTAAACTTTATATATATATATAGAGAACATAATTATATATTTATATTCATGACCTAATTAAGATTGAGAAAAAAAACCTTTTCAAAACTCAAAAGACTAGCTTGATTAGTGGGAGTAGAGGGGCCTTGAGAGGAAATTAAAGAGATTAAAAAGCACATATATGCATGCATGCGAGTTTCACCTGCTCTGGCTTGTCTTCAGGTCCAGAGTGATAAACACACAAACTATATATATATATATATATATATATATATATAGTATAAAAGGAGCCAAAGAGAGGACAATAAAATGTCAAGAAATTATGAGAAAAGTGACAGTTTGATTCCAATGGAATCCAGCTATATTCGTTGGCTCCTCAACCCAAGGAACTTTCCCCCACTTTTCCTATTTGCTTTGCTGGACGGTGTCTTAGGAGAGCCCCCTTTTTTGCTTTATTAGGATCTCGGTAGCCATTGGTTTTGATCTTTAAGGTCCCACATAGGATTTTATTGAGTATTGAGTCAGGTTTAATAATATTTAATTATATATGGTTAATAGTCTGCTCATTTAGACTTGCTGGTTAAATTGAATGCTGTGTATTTATATATATATATATATATTTCAGAGGAATGTACTTGTAGTTCATTGTGATTGGTGTGCAGTGTTTTCCTCTGAACTCACGTGCACATCATAGGATGACATCTGTTGTTGTTTTGCATGGAAAATTGTGACTAACCTATTATGTATATGTATATAGAGCGAGAGAGAGAGAGAGAGAGAAAGAGAGAGAGAGAAAGAATATATGGAACCATGCAAACAAGCATATAACATTGACCTGAAAAAGAATATGTACACAAAGCAAGATTTGACAAACAACTTAAACCACAACCAGAAACTCAATATGAAAAAGACAGAGAGAAACCAACGATGCGACAAGAGAAAGCAATGCATAAACAAACTATAATAAAGCATATTGGAATAGCTAGATATTAGAAGAACATATATGCTAGTACCTCTACCTATTAATTCCTATTGTTGAGGTTTTTGTCCACTCCTTTGTCATTGAGAACATGGCCAACTCCAGGACTATGTCCTGGCGCTGTAGGACGAGCATCCTCAGCGTCAACCAGATTACTTGAAGAATTATCATGCACTTCTATAGACTCTCCAATTGTCCCACTTACCATTTGATGTTCACTTTTAGCTTCCATTTCCGTCAACCATCTCATATTATGAACAACAACATTGATGTTATGATTCTCTAGCCTCAAGTTCCTTCCTTTGCATGGCAGTGTTTGCTCACACGCAAGGATGAACATGATGAGAAAAAGAGCTGCACAAGTGTAGGAATGCTTAGCCATGGCCATGAGAGCTAGCTAGTTAGTTGTTTAGCTAGCTAGCTAGCAAGTTAAGCAATGGAAAGTAATGGAGGTTTGCAAGAAAGAGAAGAGGAGAAAGGGATGTGTTTTGATGAGTGAGTTAATGGCTATTTATAGTCTTGATGAGGGGGTGCGCGCCTTCCTTTGGCTTTGATTGAGCTCCCACGGTTGTATTAAACTAATACTGAGTATCAAAAAAACTATGAACATGCAGGGTGAGATGTCTCCAGCTTTTTAGTCTAATTGTGTTTAACTATCATGAAAGAGAAGGTTCACTATTTTATTTGTTTCTTTTAACTACTATCTCTACTTTGCATGTTTCTTATGGCTCTCGTTCTCTGTGTCTCTCTCTCTACTTTTGTAACTATAACTTTCATCAAGGAATCAACCCCAAATTTTGGTTATATTCAACTCATGAGCCTCTCTCTCTCTCTCTCTCTCGATATATATATATATATAAACTCTGAGGAAGAAGCTGAAAGAGTATATATTAATATAATTAACTTTAACATAATATATTGTTAATTACTCTCTCTGTTTCTCTCTCACTCTCTTCATTGTAGGGAAAGTGACAAAAGAGTACTATTAATATATTGGGCTGTCCCATGCTGCTTTCGATCTCTTACTCTCTTTTAACTATGAATAAGAAGAAAGAGCATATAATTAATTAATAAAACTATATATATGTATATATATATATTGCATATCCAATGATTCATTAAATTCCTCTCTCACCCACTCTGTGGGGGACCATTTAAGCTTTCACTGATATATATAGACTTGAAAAGATCGAAATATAAGTAGCCGTTATTGGTAGTTGTGATACTTGAAAAAGAACGCAGTATATATAACCAGTAAAACTTAAAAAAAAAAACAAATTAATTGCTAAATAACGCATGGTCAACTTGCATGTTAATAAACTAACTTTATGATAATAGTACTAAACAGTATCCTCATAACACACATAGATCAAATTATATATATAACCACCAATACAGTTTGGAATTTATATATATATATATATATATAAAATAAACAGTTGATGATAGTGGTCCTCACTTGACCACCACATAGTGATGGCTTTTGCAAGGGTTATATTCATTAAACCTAAAACAACAAAAGGTTGCCTAAGTTTTTTTATATTGCATAGCATGGTACCAAACTTAAGTAATTTCCTAAGAACAAGTTGGCCTTGTTAAGGGCTCGCATCCCACCACTATTCACATGCATCTTAAGTGATAGGGATTCCTCCTGTCCATCTTCCCACCAAGTGTGTGAGTACTTAAATCTTTTTAGTTTTATTTGGACGGTTCCCATGAGATCTTAGCATCTGTTTATGGTCGACAACCTCTACTTTACAACCTATAATCCTTCATCAACAAATAAAGAGCACTCTAATCTTCTTATTATTTTAATTAACCTCCCAAGTGTTAGCCCTTTGGTTTGTGAAAGGCCTTTTAATTTGAACAATAAGTTCATTATTTAATGGAGAATAATCACAGTGATATACTTAAAAATATATGTAAGGACTACTGGTTCAACTGATATGATTCAAAGACCAATTTGAAGATTTCCTAGCATATACTTTGGTCAGTACTGGCAATTAAAGAATATCCACTGGCATATCAAAGCATCAATGTCGGCAAAGAGTATCTATGAATTAAATAAAACAAAAGGGAATGATAGTTAATTGGATGGCTTGGAATTAATCATTGTTAAACTGTTCAACCAGCTGTTAATTAAGAGCTTGCATGCAAAATATATTTATGCATAGAAAAAACAAAAGAGCTTTTTAACTTTAGTTCATAAGTGCCAATATTAAAAGTAGTTCCTCTCATGAGGGAGATTCCTTCAAGGACATCATTGTTTGGAGGGAGTGCGTATCAACTTCTGAAGAATATGGAATCTCTCTATATATATTAGAGCACTGCACATGCGCTAATGATATATATATATATATATTTACACATATATACATATCGTAAAAATTACTAGCAAGTCTAGCATGCATGCATGCACAGGATCGACAACCACTTTGGTTAATTAATTTATATGGTAATTAGCTAAGGAGATATATTACATGGATGCTTTGGATTAATTAAGCTCGGTTATGGGTTTATTGTTTCCTAGGTAGTGTTGTCTTTTGTTTCGGCTTTCATTAATATTGATGATCAACTGGTAAAATTAAAATCTGTAAGCCTAGTGCAGTTTATATATTCCACTCTCCAATCAAATGTCAACTATGGAGTAAATTTTATAAAATGTAGCTAGTCTTTATTAAATCATAACACTCAATACTTGCATGAATACTTAATACTTGCATGAATACTTAATTGCATGAATGATTGTAACCATTTTTCTTTATTTTTTTTTATCTTTTTTAATTTTTAATAAGAGAGGGATTGTAACAAAATAAAAGAAGGCCTCAAGTTATTGGAAGTCCAGGCAAGAGAGGTGAGGGACCCAAGAGAGTGATCACCCACAGCATGCCTAATTTTCTCATGTGTCGGTCTAACAAGGCTTACTTTGGGAGGAGATTCATGTTCTACTCATCCCTGGAGACCTAAACTATTTTTTGGTGATATGCTGTTTGTTAATTTTAGTTTTGTGTGTTTTTTTTTTCTCCACTCCTAGTGAATCTCCTTAATTTGTGTACTTCTATAATTCTTTTATTTTAATTTAAGTGATTTATCCATTTAAAAAAAATCCAGATACAAGTGTAGAGGGTTGTTTTGGACTTGGAGTTTGTTTATAATTTTTTTTTTTTTAATTGCTACTAATTAATGTACTCTGTGTCTAAGTCCAAGTTCTTTTCACAGGACTGGTTAGTGTTTGGGGAGAGGATATATAATAATTAACAAGCAAATTAAGTGCATATATATAAACCAAATGAAAATTATGGACTAATTTACCTGTTTGTTGTACTAATCATTCAAATTAAGGTTGATTTGATAAGTAAAACTTTTCAGGTGATATACTGAAAATTAAAGATGGGTTATTTATGAACAAATTATTATGATGTTTGAAGGGTCTATATATGATCATCAAATTCCTCTCACTATCAACTAGTAATTTTTTAAATAAATTACTAGACTATATATATTGTGTTTAAATTTCAATTTGTATCAAAGTGGTCATTTAAGTTCAATTTTGTTTCAATGGAATGTCATTTGAGGGATTCTGGCTCTTATTTAATGATGTGGACACCAAAAAACCTATTCAACACCTCCATGACACATCATACAAATAGGACCAGTTGACACCTTCACATCACCCTAGAGGAAGCTACATACGTCACCTAAAGGCATCCACTTCAGTGTACCCCTCTGTTAAAGATACCCCTTTTCTAGAGGGACGATCATCTGCTTCTTCATCAAATGAGTTCATTCAATGAAAACACGAGAACAAGATCTAATTCTATGAGCAAATATTGAGGTTTTCCAATCTCTAGAGATTTTCTTGTTCACCATCCCACAACCATTTTTGGGAGAAAATAATAAACCCTAGTTGAAACTCATAGCATTCTAACAAAAGAAATCAATATAAATTCCAAATAAAAACTCTCAAAATAGTAATAAAAATCAATTTTTTTGGTATATGGAATACTGAAATTCATAATCAATTAGAGAAAAACTAGACATTCATCAATGAAACCTAAAAAATTCATCAATCAAGTTCTAGATCTAATGTTTTTCCTGCAAACAAAGACCAAACACAGATTACAAACTTCAATTTATATTCATTAAAAAAAAAAAAAGCTTTTCAATAATTCTAGCAATAAAAATCCCATTTCTAACAATCAAACATATAACACACAAACAAACACAACAAAGGGGTGCCTTCTCTTGCTCTTGTTCACCGGTGACTGCAAGGCTTTGTCGTCCTCCCCCCACCACCACCAGACACAAAGATCCCTTGTGCAAGGAAAGTTTTTTTCTCATGTAGGAATGATGATGTGGATGGCTTTAAGTGACTTGGGCTCTTAGGGTGATGTGGAAGTGCCAAATGGGGGCTATGAAGTGTCACAAGGTGCTAAAGAAGCTTTTCTAGCGTCAAATAGAAGCTGGAATCCCTTCAATGATCTCCCATTGAAACAAAATTAAAGTTAAATGACCACTTTGATATAAATTGATTTTTGGACATTAAAATAATTAAAACAAACATAGTTTAGTAACTTATTAAAAAATTTTACACCTCTCTACTGTGCATGTGTATATATATTCTTTCACTTTACTCTAATCTCCTAGTGGAAAATGCATTATTTCAAAAGGAGTTTTGAATAATAAAAAAATAGTTTAAACCTCCCGTCTCTCTACTTTTCAAAAAGTAACCTTTTAGTTTCTCTATAATTTTCGGTGCCTTTATAGTCCATTTACTTTTTAAAATGTGATTTATTAGTCCAAGAGAAAACTGTCGTCCAGTTTGCCATCTAAAACTACTGACGTGGACGGAGGTTTAAACCTAAGAAAAATTACTTTAAATTTTCGTTTGTTTGCATACCTTTTCAAAGATCAGCTAAGCTCTCATCATGACGTCCAAGACTTCTCTCAATGCTTGTGTTCTTCTCATTTGTGGTCATTGTTACAAGTGAAGAAACATTGCAATGTATGCAAACGAGAGAACCTGAACAGGTTACACAAGAGCTAACTCATGAGTATAAGTAGTGGTACTTGTATATAATATTATAGTATTTATTTATTTATTTAATTTTCTGCACAATTTTTATTGTCATTCATTATATTAGCATTTTTTTTCGTACATAAACAACATTCATTAAAATGACAAAGAAAGGCAAGAGGAAAATAGTAAAACAATCTCCGAGCAACAGTGGTATCAGAGCACTTCTACGATCCGGCCGAGCTCGCCTCTACTCCGGCAAGGCTCTTCTTCAACTATGGCATCAAGTAGCAGCAACACAGGCACACCACCTATGTCACACACTTCAGTGCCAATGTTTGATGGAGAGGAGTATGAGCATTGGAGTGTTATGGTGCGCACTCTGTTTCGATCCCATGAACTTTGGGATCCCATGAACAGTGCCAAGAAGAAGGACGCTCACGCTCTGTTTCTCATACAACAGGCGCTAACCGTCCATTATTCTCTCAGATTGCAGATGCTTTAACCTCCAAAGAAGCTTGGGATAACTTGAAGACCATATACCAGGGAAATACTAGGGTTATGGCTATGAGGCTTCAAACCTTGAGGCAGTCTTTTGAAAACCTTAGGATCAGAAGTGACGAGGGAGTCCAAAACTATATGTCTAGAGTGGCCGAAATAGTGAATCAAATGCGTGGCTTGGGTGACACTCTGATTGAGTCCATGGTTGTCGGCAAGGTGATGCGAAGCCTTGGACCAAAGATTAACACTGTGGTGACGGCGATCGAGGAGGCTCAGGACCTAACTAAACTTACCATGAAGGAGTTGGGTGGATCGGAGTTGGGTGGATCCTTGCGCGCTCACGAGTCAAGACTCAAAAGTTAGGCCGATGATGTTGAAGAAAAAGCTTTGTATGTTCGTGGCTAAGCCTCTGACTTTCGGGATAGTGATGAATCTTCAACTCGGGGACGAGGAAAAGGTTGGATGCGAGGACGAGGTGGTGACAGAGGAAGAGCACGGGGAGTAGACTCTTCACAAGCAGTAAATGAACAATCCTTCTATAGAGGAAACATCCAGTGTCACCTGTGCAAAAGGTATGGCCACATCCGTGCAAACCGCTGGTTTAAAGATAAGAGTGTAGAGAACACAGAGAAGCCTGCTACACTTGTCACAAAGGTAGTAGAAGAAAACAACTTGTTCATGGTGCAACTTAGAAGTGAAGGACGTGATGAAGGTGTATGGTTGGTTGATAGTGGATGTTCCAACCATATGTCCGGAGATAGAGGTCTCTTCAGAGATCTAGATGAAACTGTCAAGCTCAGCGTTCGACTTGGGAACAATAAGGAGATAGCTATGGAAGGAAAAGGAACAGTGAAGCTGAATACCTTACAAGGGGAAACCAAGATACTGCAAAATGTTTAATTCGTGCCGGGCCTTGCACATAACCTATTGAGCGTCGGTTAACTCTTGGCAACTGGGTATATTGTGATGTTTGCCAACAACACATGTACTATCAAAGACTCAAACACAGGAGAAGTGTTTGTAGCATTCCACGGACACGTAACAACATGTTTCCCATTGACGTCGCATGCATGGGAAGCTTGAATATAGCTGAGAATATTCAAAAGACTTCGAGGCTGTGGCACCAGTGCTATGGACATTTAAACTATGGTAGACTACGACAGTTGAAGCAGAATGAGATGGTCACAGGACTTCCAAGTATTATAGAAGGTGACCAGTGTGAAGATTGCCTCTTGGGAAAGCAAAGCAAAAATCCATTTCCAGTTGGGAAGGCTCTTATAGCTACAAAGAACCTCGAACTTGTGCATATGGATATCTGTGGTCCAATGCCGACCGAATCCATGGGAGGCAATAGATTTTTCTTAATGTTTGTTGATGATCACAACAGGATGTGCTGAGTTTATTGCATCAAGTACAAATCGGAGGCTTTGGAGATCTTCAAGAAGTTTAGAGCTTTGGTGGAGAAGCAGTCTGGCCTTTCTATCAAGATTTTGCGCTCAGACAAAGGAGGAGAGTTATTAAACCATGATTTCTCAGAGTACTGTGATGAACATGGTATTGGAAGAGAATTCACTGCACCTTATACACCACAACAAAATGGTGTAGTGGAGAGGAAAAACATAACTGTAATGGAAATGGCAAGGAGTCTTCTCAAGAGTAAGGATCTTCCAAATCTTTTCTGGGCTGAGGCGATTGTAACTTCAGTTTACTTGATTAACATCTCGCCCACGAGTGCACTGGCCGGAATGACACCATATTAGGCGTGGAATGGTGTGAAGCCATATGTAAGTCATCTAAGAACCTTTGGCTGTGTGGCATTCTCGTTGATTCCAAAACAGAAGTTACACAAGCTTGATGAGAAGACAGAGCGCTGCATCTTCATTGGTTATAGCCAAAATTCCAAGGCATATAAGTTATACAATCCTCTAACTTGTAAAGTGATTGTTAGTCGAGACGTAGTGTTTCATGAGGATGCATGTTGGAATTGGAAAGAAGCTGCACCGGTTCTCGCAAGAGTGCCATTGGAGAACACCTCGAGAGGAGGTGTAACTACGCCAAGAGAAGGAGAAGACATCTCTTCCTCAGTTGAAGTAGAAGAAAACCTCTCTGACTTTCCAAATTACAGCCATGAAGACTCACATGCAATAACAAGCAATGTTAACATTCAGATGGTTGTAACAGATGGCTCACCAGCTAGAAAGGTGAAGTTATTGAGTGATGTCTATGAAAATTGTGTTTTTGTTCTTAATATTGCAGACCCAATCATCTATGAGGAAGCTGTGAAAGAAGATGTGTGGAAGAAAGCAATGGATGAGGAACTTGCTTCCATTGAGAGGAATGACACCTGGGATCTCATGGAGCTCCCAACTGGGAAGAAGGTCATTGGTCTAAAGTGGGTATATAAGACCAAGTTTGATGCTCAAGGCAAAGTTCAAAAGTTCAAAGCCCGCTTAGTAGCAAAGGGGTATGCGCAGTAACCAGGGGTTGATTTTGAAGAGGTGTTAGCGCCGGTTGCAAGAATGGAAACTGTGAGGTTGTTGTTCGCGATCGCTGCTCAACTTGACTGGCCAGTGTACCATTTCGACGTGAAATCAGCCTTTTTGAATGGGATAAAACAAGAGGAGGTTTATGTTGAACAACCATTAGGATATGTGAAAGTTGGAGAAGAAGCAAAAGTCTTCAAACTCAAGAAAGCATTATATGGTTTGAGATAAGCACCCAAGGTCTGGTATACAAGGATTGATGGCCATTTGTTGCATCAAGGGTTTGAACGAAGCGTCAACGAGCATACATTGTATAAGAGAGTGGATAAAGATGGAAGTTTATTATTAATGTGCATCTATGTGGATGACATAGTGTACATGAGCTCCTCACAAGCAATGGTTGAATTGTTCAAGGATGATATGAAGAAAATTTTTGAAATGACAGATCTAGGAAGACTCCATTACTTCCTTGGGCTTGAAGTGAAACAGAAGAATGATGGCATCTTTATCAATCAAGGAAGATACATAGAGGATATATTGAAGATGTTTGGCATGGAACATTGCAAGTGTGCTGCAACTCCTATGAACTTGAATGAAAAATTTCAGTCAGAGGATGGAACGGGGCAAGAGGATGTTAGAATCTACAGGAGCCTAATTGGGAGACTATTGTACCTCACTCACACATGCCCAGACATTTCTTATGTCATTGGAATACTATCCAGGTTCATGGCAAATCCTAGCAAACAACACTCGGGAGCTGGAAAACGGTTGCTGAGATATCTTAGTGGAACCAGGAATTTGGGCATCTGGTACTATAAAGGCTTGGAGTGCAAATTACAGGGATACTCTGACAGTGATTGGATAGGCAGCGTTGATGACAGAAAAAGCACATCCGGCATGTTGTTCAATCTCGGAACAGGGGCAGTGTCATGGGGGTCCAGGAAGCATGACATCACCGCACTTTCAATGACCGAAGATGAGTATGTAGCAGTGACAACAGTTGCTTGTCAGGTTGTATGGCTACGAAAGGTGCTGGAGGATTGTGGAATGAAGCAGGAGGGTGCTACACTGATCCAATGTGATAACAAGTCGACAATTGCTATTACGAATAATCCGGCGATGCATGGAAGAACTAAGCACATCGACATTCGTTTCCACTTTATCAGGGGCTTGGTCTCAACCGGAGTCATCGAGTTACTACACTGCAGCACTGAGGAACAAACCGCTGATATATTCACTAAACCGTTGAGTGTTCAGAAACACAATTATATGAGGAGCAGGCTTGGCATATGTGATTTTGAATCAAGAGAGGGTGTTGAGAAGTGATTCATAAATCATGTACATGGATGAGGTGTTAACCATGAAGCTGGAATGTGATTGGTTGTTATTTATTTGGTATGAGATGGATGCATGAGTTTGTGTGCATGGTCTATGTTGTTATTGTTTAGTGTCATGTCTTGTCTTCATTTAAGTTTTTATTGTACTGTGTCAAAGGTATTGGATGATGTGTCCAAAACCTTGGTAGTAGAGTCATGTTTGGTCAAACCAAGTTCTGTAAAAGCACTCCATGAGTGCATATGCTATTTAAGTGAAGTTTAATATTTGCGGCCAAGCTACACTGCGTTCTATATCACTTCCTTTCTTCAGGTTAGCACCCCATCTCCGAGCAACACAAGTATGAAGCTAGGGAAGAGCAGAGGGGAAGACAATTAAGGAAGAGGAAGAGCAAGAGGCTGAGATTAGGTAAGAAGAGTGAGCGTGTTAAAGCCATCTACATCAATGATCAATCTTAGCCAACACTGATGTTACTTGGTTGCTTGATTATGTTAGGAGTAAGGATGATTATATTATAATATTAAGTAGTGAACCTTCTCTTTAGGTAAACCCAGGCCAAGAGTACTAAAAAGCTGAAGATATGTCACTGTCCATGTTCATAGTTTTTTTATACTCCCGGTACTATAGTTTAATACAGCCGTGGGAGCTCAATCAAAGCCAAAGGAATTAATTAAGGCGCGCACCCGGCCCCTCATCAAGACTATAAATATATAGCCATTAACTCACTCATCAAAACCCATCCCTTTCTCCTCTTCTCCATCTTGGAATCTATTGCTTATAAACTAGCTAGCTAGCTAAATATATATATAACCAACTAGCTAGTTCTCATGGCCATGGCAAAACATTCTTTCATTTGTGCAGCACTTCTTCTCATCATGTTCATCCTTGCGTATGAGCAAAGATTGCCGTGCAAAGGAAGGAACTTGAGGCTGCATAACCACAACATCAATGCTGTTGTTCATAAGAAGAGATGGTCGATAGAAACGGAAGCTAAAAGTGGATATCAAATGGTAAGTGGGACAATAGAAGAGTCCATAGAAGTTCATGATAATTATTCTTCAAGTTATCTTGTGTCACTGAGGATGCTAGCTAGTCCTACAGCGCCAGGACATAGTCCTGCAGTTGGCCATGTTCTCTGTGATAAAGGAGTGGACAAAAATTACCTCAACAATAGGAAGTACTAGCTGGCTAATACTACTGTTTTTTTTTTTTTTTGAATAAAGTGGATAAACCAATACTACTGTTCTTTTAATCTGGCTGTTGCATGCAATATTATGCTTTGTTATATATAGTTAGTTTGTGCATTGCTTTCTCTTGTCGCTATTGTTGGTATCCCTATCTCTGTCTTTTCATATTCAGTTTCTGGTTGTGTTTTAAGTTGTTTGTCAAATCTTGCTCGTTTGTGTGCATATTCTTTTTCAGGTCAATGTTTTATGGTTGTTTGCATGTTTCCATCTCTCTCTCCTCTATATATACGCTATATACATTAATTAGATAGACGTCATCCTATGATGCGCATGCACGTGAGTGCAATCACAAAATTAATGAACGTACATGGCGCACGCTCTCGTACACACACACCCCATTCAATTTAACCATGCATCAAGCCTACTAACCATATATGATTAAATATCATTAAACCTGACTCAATGCTCAATAGAATCCTATGTGGTGGGACCTCAAAGATCAAAACCAAAGGTTACAGAGATCCTAAAAAAAAAAATATCTCTCAAGACTGTCTGCCTACCAAATCAAAAAGAAAAAGTTGCGGAATTAAGTTCCTGGGGTTGAGGAGCCACGCAATATAGCTGGATTCCGTTGCAATCAAACTGTCACTTTTCTCATAATTTCTTGACATTCTAGCTATATTACCCTCTCTTTTGCTCATTTTAATTAAACTATATATGTAGTTTGTGTGTTTATCAATCTGGAGTACAACTAGAAGACAAGCCAGAGCGGGTGGTGAAGCTCCCATGCATGCATATCTGTACTTCTTAATTTCTTTAATTTAATCTCTTGAAGACCCTACTCCCACTAATTATCAAGCTAGTCTTTGGAGTTTTAAATTTTTTTTCTCAATCTTAATTAGTTAGTTCATGAACATATATATATATATATATATATAATTATGTTATATATAACTGCGCCTGTCGCTTTTGTAATATATATATATATATATATATATAACGTTTAGTTTACTAGAGAGCGTGTGAAGGCATGTTCATAAAGGAAGACGGATAAATAATAAATTGCAGGGTAAGACCAACCTAGGCCTCCATGCATATAGCAAGCCTTTTGACATGAACATACGATCTTTAATTAGTTCATATCTTAATTTCCAGTGCTGTTAATTAATTTAAAAATTGATCTCCATATCCACTCTTTGAATGCATGCCAATATTATTGTTGCTGCTGCTGCTGCTGCTGCTTGGCACGCAGTCATCATATGCTCAAACTCCAACCAGTCATTCATCAATTCAGGTCCTGTTAATTTAAACAATTAGTGCCATGTGCTAACAAGCCCACCAACTTTCCTTTTCAAGCCTGCCGATCTGGTCAAATTGTGTAGCTACATATTAACAGTGGAGGAATCATTAATTGAACGTTAATTAATTACCATAAATATATATATAGTGTTAGTTGAGATTAGTATATATTAAAATTTTCTTTATAATTAATTGGTTGAATTTTGTACAGTGGAAGTCGTCAGCAGCTGAGGTTTTCACTGTATATTTACTCATTTTCTTTGCATTATAACAGAGAAGTGATCATTTGGTTTTCACCTAAATTTTTGTCTTTCTTCTGTGGATGTTCGTGTAATTGTTTAGTTTTCATTACTATATATATGATCATCATCATGTCCTTTATTTTTGTTCTTTATTCTTATAATTGTTTTTTCCCCTTATTCCACCCTTAGTTTTGGCAAATAACAAACTGGAGTTATATAGAAACAGTTGGTGACATCCTAATCATGACTTCCAATCCAAAGTGTTGAGAATATATCTTCCTCTTCCTTGTCTTTCTTCCAGCTAATTAACACATCTCCTTTGCCAAAAGCTAAACTAAAGAAATGTTCAACTTGCTCTCTTCCTAGTGCTTCATTAATCTTATATCTATGCATACATATATACATATCTATAGATAAATATAACGACTGTATGCATATATTTGCTTTACTAAATTAATGTAATTAATCCTAGTTGTTAATTATTTACATTTCTATCACAACTAGTACTATATCATAGCTTTGTTTCTCTCACTTCACATGGAAGAAGATATCTCAATCATCCTCTTCATTTTAAATACATATCCATAATATCACGGCATTGAAAGGGCATCCATCTTCTCCTTTTTTATTTTTATTATATATATATATATATATATATATATTCAGATGCCTTGAATTCGATTGTCAGTCGAATTATGACTCGACTAAAATTTAGGAAGTTAACGTAAATTAAAAAATTCAATGAAGATCTATGGTGGGATTTTGGCTTGGGTCTGCCCAACAAACTGATCCATTGTGGGTTATTTTGTTTTATTTTAATTCGGATATATATATAGGGTTTTTCTGTATCGTCCATATCAATTTTTTCTCGAAAGAGAAGAATAAGAAATCTCTATCTTTCTGCCCGTGATGTAGGCCACATAGACCGAACCACGTAAATCTATGTGTGCTACTATTTTTCTTTTGTTTTCCTCCATATTATTGCTGTGTTTGACATAACAAGTGGCATCAGAGCAAGTTTCCTTGAATTCAACTTCGAATTTAGAGTTTCTGGGTTTGCTGAAAAGATAGTTTCTCATAAATTCAAAATTGAGAAGTTCAATGGATCGAATGATTTCACTTTGTGGAAGATCAAGATGAAGGTGATATGGTTCAGCATGGATGTGCGGCAGCATTGGAAGGAAAAGAAAAATTACCATCAGAGTTAAAGGTGGAGGAGAAGACAGAGATTCTGGTAAAGCCGCATAGCGCTATTCTTTTGAGTTTAACTTGCGAGAGGTCATTGATGAAACGGCTGCGACAGGATTATAAAAGAAGATGGAAAGCAAGTTTCAGAAGAAATCCCTAACCAACTGGTTATATCAAAAGCAGCGTTTATATACCTTGCGGATGATAGAGAATATGCAGGTGAAAGATCGTCTTGACAATTTTGACCGAATTATTCTAGATCATCAAGGTGTTGGTGTTAAAATTGATGATGAGGATCAAGCTATCATCCTCTTATGTTCCTTGCCAAATTCATATGAGAATTTTGTTGATACTATGCTGTATGGTAGAGACAGTATTTCTGTTAGCGATGTGAATGATGCTATGCAGTCTAAGAAATTGAAGCGGAAGGTTTCTGATTCCAAAGAAGATGGTGCAGAAGCGGCTTTGATTGTTAGCAGAGGCAGAATCAAGGAACGGGATGGTAGGAGCAGGGGAAAATCAAGTTCCAAATTGAGACATGGAGGATTACATTATTTTTTCTGAAAAAAAGTCACTTCAAGAAAGATTGCCCACAAAGGAAAAACGGAAATGAGAATAAAGAATGAAGTAGTAATGCCAGTGTAATTGTAGTGTAGATAGGAGTTACAATGGCGCAAGATAATGATGATGTAACAGTGGATAGTTCTGATGAAGGAGTGGGAAAGTGATGTTTTTACTGTCAATACTTCAGGTTCTGCAAATACTTGGGTCTTAGACACTGGAGCATCTTATCATATTACATTCTCAAAGGAATTGTTCACTTCTTTCAAGGATTGGAAGGGCAGTGTGCATTTGGGTGATGATGAGGAGCTTAGTGTTAAAGAGAGTGGTTCTGTGCAGATTAAGATGTATGATGGAATAGTTAGAACATTTGATGCATGATATGTTCCTGGTCTACACAAGAACTTGATTGCTATTGGTACCCTAGCAAAACAGGGGTATAGTTTTCTGGTGATTGTGAGTAATTGAGAGTTTCTAAGGGTGCTTTGGTAGTCATGAAGGGTAGATTGCAGCATGATATTTACATAATGATGGGCAATTCAGTGATGGGAACAATAGTTGTATCTCATTCCTTGGAGCAGTATGATGATAGAATAGAATTATGGCATTACAGACTGGGTCACATGAGTGAGAAGGGGCTTGTAGTGCTGAGCAAACAAGGATTGTTGGGTGGTGCATGAAACTGGAAAATTGAAATTTTGTGAGACTAATGTTATGGGAAAGCAGCATAGAGTGAAATTCAGTTTTGGAAAAACACACTTCAACTCTATTCTTGATTATATTTATTTAGATTTGTGGGGTCCCTCTCTAGTTGAGTCTTATGGCAGATGCAGGCACTTTGTTACTTCCATTGACGATTATTCTAGAAAGGTCTGAGTATATTTTTTGAGATCAAAGGATGAGGCGTTTGGGCGGTTCAAGGAGGTGAAGACTATGGTTGAAAAGCGAACAGTAGAACAAGTCAAGACACTCATAACAGATAATGATTTGGAATTTTGTAATAAACCATTTGATGAGTTCTGCAAGAAAGAAGGTATAGTGAAAGCACCACAATATACAACATACACCACAATAGAGTGGAGTTGTAGAACGTATGAACCAAACACTCTTACAGCGTGCTCGATGCATACGATTAAGTGCTGGCCTCTCTAAGCAATTTTGGGCTGAAGCAATTAACACTGCTTGTTATCTGGTGAATAGATCTCCATTAACTACAATTGATTTGAAGACTCCTCAAGAGGTATGGTCTGGAAAACCCTCTGATTATTCTGGTTTGCGTATATTTGGTTGTCCTACTTATGCTCATGTTAATGATGGTAAACTTGAGTCAAGGGCAATTAAATGCATATTTCTAGGGTATGCTGCTAGAGTTAAGGGATATAGATTGTAGTGTATTGAAAAAGATAGAACTTCAAAATTTATTATTAGCAGAGATGTTACTTTTGATGAATCTGCTATGTTTGGCCAAAGAAAGGAGCTTCATAATCTTGCAGGTAATAAAGATTAGGATGCTAACTAGAAGGTGGAGTTTGAGATTGAAGCTAAAAAAGGAATAAAAGAAACTGTTGAATCACTGAGTATAGCAGCAAGGAGATCAAGAAGGGAAATTAGAAAGTCTCTGAGGTATGCAGATTATGTCAGCATTGTTGATACTAACTCTATTGCTTATGCCTTGGAGTTTGAGATTGAAGCTAAAAAAGGAATAAAAGAAACTGTTGAATCACTGAATATAGCAGCAATGAGATCAAGAAGGGAAATTAGAAAGCCTCTGAGGTATGCAGATTATGTCAGTATTGTTGATACTAACTCTATTGCTTATGCCTTGGCAATAGGAGAAGATATTGATTCTGATGAACTGAGGTCATATAAAGAGGCAGTACAGAGTAGAAAAGCATCAGAATGGTTGATTTCCATGAATGAGGAGATACAATCTCTAGTAAAGAATGAATCCGGGGAACTAGTTCCATTTCCAAAAGGTGTAAAACCACTGGGATGCAAATGGGTGTTCAAGAAGAAAGAAGGGATTCCTGAAGTTGAGCCAGCGAGGTTCAAAAGAAGGCTTGTGGAAAAGGGTTTCTCACAGAAAGAGGGAATTGATTATCATGAAGTATTCTCACCAGTTGTGAAGCACAAAACAATTTGGGTTCTTCTAGCCATTGTAAGTGCTTTTGATTTGGAGTTAGAGCAACTTGATGCCAAAGCAACTTTTTTACATGGGAATATGGAGGAACATATTTATATGTCACAGCTAGAGGGATTTCTTATTTCTGGAAAAGAAGATTGTGTATGTTTGCTGAAAAGATCTTTATATGAGTTGAAGCAGTCACCGAGGCAGTGGTATAAAAGGTTTGATGCATTCGTGGTTTCTCATGATTTTGTGCGTAATGAATATGATAATTGTGTTTACTCTAGAAAGCTTGTAGATGGTTCCTTTATATTTCTGTTGCTATATGTGGATGACATGTTGATTGCAGCTAAGAAATAAAGCTGAACTTGATAGTTTGAAAGCATTATTGAGCAATGAGTTTGAAATTAAAAATTTAGGTGTATCCAAAAAGATGTTGGGCATGGAGATTTTGAGAGACATGAAAGCAAGATTGTTATATGTTTCACTTCACAACAGAAGTACATTGAAAAGTTGTTGCAGTCTTTTCAGATGGAACACTCAAAGTTTATTAGTACTCCTTTGGCAGTGCACTTTAAATCTGATGCTAGTATATTACCTAGTACAAATGATGAGAGAGATTACATGAGTAAAGTCCCTTATTCGAATGCTTTTGGTAGCTTGATGTATGGAATGGTATGTACTAGGCCAGATTTGGCTCATGCAGTTAGTGTGGTAAGTAGATTTATGAGTAATCCAGGGAAGGCTCATTGGGAGGCAATTAAATGGATTATGCAATATCTGAAAGGTACAAGTGATATTTGCTTGGTTTATGGTATGATGGTTGTACTAGTGGTCTTGTTAGCTATACAGATTCTGACTATAGTGGAGACCTTATTAAGAGGAGATCTCTAATTAGTTGCTATATCTTTACTCTATTTGGGCGTGCCATCAATTGGAAAGCAACACTTTAGTCTACAGTTTGTTTGTCTACCACTGAAGTAGAATACATGTCACTGACAGAAGGTGTCACGCCCCGACCCACGGGCCCACGGGACGCGACAATCGCCGCAGCAATCCGGAGAAGGGATACCCCACCACTCAACCTCAGAACGCCGCAAGGCTGATCAATACACCTGGAATTCAATAATAGTAACAACAACAACAACAACAGTAGTATACAGAAAATATAGAGGTTCACAAATACACAAGGAAACAACACTAACAACAGTAGGAAATGCTAGTACATGAAAGTTTAAAAGTTATTTAGATATTAAACCATGCAACAAAGTTTTCTACACACTAGTGGATCCATATGTCTTATAATATGTTTCATGACAAAAACAACATACATGAACTAAAGGAAATACAATAGAAGATAGAACAGTAGTAAATGCCCAGTATGCTACCACACAGTCACACCTACTACTTGCAACAGACTGGGAGGAAGAAAGAGGGATGAGTAACTCAAGTTACTCAGTGAGGGGAGATTAGCACAACTTTAGCAGAAATACACCAACAGTAATAACAATAATAAAACATCAAAATAAAAGCTTTACCAAAACAATACTAGTTTAGAAACATTAACACATATAATAGAACTCTTCAAAAGGATTAAAATAACATAATAATACCAAGAAAACCATTTTTACCCCAACTAGGGTTTATAACACCAAAACCACAAAACATGGTTTTAATAAATAAGCACAATACCCAACACTCACCCAACATAACGTGGTCTAGAAAACTCTCTAAACTTTCATCGTGGCCATGGCTAGGTTCAGAGCCGTCAAGGTACTCATGGCCTTAACGTTGACCCATCAGTTCACCGGTTGGTGACTCCGGCTACCCGATGAATATCCAGTCAGGGCTCTACACTCCCATCTGAACTGGCTCTCGTAGTAATCAGCTGGTCATCACGCCACCTCAACAGGCTGGCCGTGGAGACCGCTTACTGTAGTAGGATATTACCATATAGTCACCACAACAAACACAACTCCACTCGGAGTATAAAAGTCATCCATATTCATCAATCAACAACACCTCGACCATTGTAAAAGGACAAGATAAAACACAAGGAAAGCTCAAGCTTTTAACACAATTTAATTTACAAATCTCACACAAGAAACAACATGGTAACCATTTCCTTTCAACCATTTAAAATGAGTTTCAAGCCTTAGATTTCACAAAATCAATGATTTCCACAACAAATCTCAAGTTTCATACAAAATAAGGATTTCACAAACTCATGGATATATATATATATATATATATATATATATCAATCACAAATCCAACAATAACAAATCAAAAGCCAAATGAGACATCCAAGATTTTCTCAATAATAACTATCATTCACCAAAATACCAAACAAGTATAAATCAATAAAACTTACTTAAAACATGATATGTATATATATGTATATTCATATCTCTATTGGCATTCTTCTAATTAAAGCTATGCTCAACAATTCCACTCACCGAATTGGCGATTTTTCTTCCTCGCTAGCTACTCCTCGGCTAAATCTTTGCCTCGAGCCAAGACTTCTCCTTGCCAAAGTATAACAAAACACAACAATAATTAGCAAATAAAACAAATCACACAAGAAAAACCCTAAGTTTTCTAACAAAGAACCCTTATTCGATCCTAGAGTTAGCTCAAAGCTAGGTCTAAAGGTTACCAATGAATTCGTGAGGGTTTTAGCTTCACTTTAGTCCAAAGAAATCAAAGAACAACTAAAGATTGTCGGTGCTATAGTAAATCTAAAAACAACTAAATCCATGGAGAAATATAGGTTTAAAAAAAAAATCTAAAAACAAGGAAATACGGTATAAAACATTAAATCCAAGCTTACCAAGTTCAAGAGTGAGGGTGGAAGGGAAAGGACACTTGGTTCGACCTCACCGGAAAAATTTTAGGATGAGAGAAGGGTTCGGCCAAACTAGGGAAGAAGAAGAACAAAGGAAGAAAGGCTTTTAGAGTAAAAATTCATGCTGCTACAGTAACGGACTGCTATAGTAACAGACCACAGGACCGGGCTGCTACAGAACCAGATCGCTACAGTATTAGGTTGAAAAATCGTTAAATCTACAATAAATACTGGTTATAACAGAAGGGGTGAAGGAAGACATGTGGTTGCATAGTCTTGTTGATAGTTTAGGCTTGAATGTGAAGAGACGAATTATTTATTGTGATAGTCAGAGTGCATTAAGCTTGGCAAAGAATGCAGTCTATCATGAAAGATCAAAGCATATTGATGTCATGTTGAATATCATTCGGGATGTTATTGAAGACAAACGGCTTTCCATATAGAAAATAGCCACAACAAACAATCCAACAGATATGTTGATGAAGCCTTTACCTACAGAAAAGTTCAAACATAGCTTGGACTTGGTGAATATCCGCACAACATAAGGCCCTTCGGGGAGTGGATGGCAGGGGGATGTTCTTGGTTTTCGATGCATGGGAAAATTGAAGTCAAGGTGGAGATTTGTTGAGATGCCTTGAATTCGATTGTGATGGTAATCCTGTCCAAATTATGACTCGACTCGAATTTAGGGAGTTCATCTAAATTAGAAAATTCAATGAAGATCTATGGTGGGTTTTGCCTTAGGTTTGCCCAACAGACTGTTCCATTATGTGTTATATTATTTTATTTTATTTTATTTTAATTCGGATATATATAGAGTTTTTTTCTTTATCGTCTCTATGAGTTTTTTCTCTCGAAATAGAAGATTAAGAAATCTCTATCTCTCTGCCCATGGACATAGGTCACATAGACCGAACCACATAAATCTCTGTGTGCTATTATTATTCTTTTGTTTGTTGTGTTTGGCATAACAATATATATAGTAATTAGCTAGTTGCCTTCTTGACCATGCATGGTTTATATGTTAATTATCTTGGGTTCTCAATCTTGCTAGGAAAGTATATATTCACTTTTGTGTGGTTGATAAAAAAGACAAGCGCTCATGTGTTTTAATAATACTATCAACGC
Source organism: Dioscorea cayenensis subsp. rotundata (assembly GCF_009730915.1). Lineage (NCBI taxonomy): Eukaryota > Viridiplantae > Streptophyta > Magnoliopsida > Dioscoreales > Dioscoreaceae > Dioscorea > Dioscorea cayenensis. Next base: position 28,184,486 of record NC_052489.1, on the reverse strand, counting down.
AAAAGTTAGATTTTAAATTGTTTTTATAACTATTTAAGTAACAACTCCCTACACTAAATACAATAATTGTTTATCTCTATATGTTCACGTTAGAGTTGATCAATAGAATATATATATATAAATATATATTTGTTGTTTATCTCTATGCATATCAACAAGACAACAACACCGGTAATTAACAATTTTTTTAATAAATAAATATTTAGAATAAATTGAAATAGTTATAATACTCATGATATGGGTTTAATAAGTGCAATTTTTTTTTTTTTTGATAAAAGTGCAAACTCTAATTTTCATTCAGTACCAAACAAAACAATTATTGCCCCGCTCCAAGCAATTCTAATCCATATCAACTCAACATTAATAAATATCCAATTATGTTCATTTGGTGGTTTGTTCTGATTATTTTTGGTCTTAAACGAATCGCATTCAAAGATTCTAATTAATGCAAGTTTGAAAGAAAATTAAAAAATCTCAACTTTGAATCAGTGCCCATCATTAAACAATTCTCTTCCAAATGCAAGACCATTGAGAACAGTTATGCTCCCTCTCTCAAAGTTCTATTGAAAAGGTGGAGAGATATTTGAAAAGTTAACGTGGTGTACAAAACTAGAATATAATCATGACTAAAATTCTCCATAATTTTTTTAAAAACATATACATGATAAATATTTGAGAAAATTAAAGATATATATATACCCCGCATAATTTCTTGAGTATTTCCCATACAATTGATTTCTTTTCTCGAATTTTACTTCTAGCAATTCTTATGTTAAAAACAACATGTTTTTTAATTAGACCATAAATTAGAAATATTTGGAAAAAGCTTTTATTGCTATTTCGTGCATATTCCATAAATTTCATTTTTCTACATAATACTAATAAAAATTATGTTTTTGTTGCATTTAAAAACTTTTAACCGTTAAAAAATATTCATCTCTTCTCTCTCTGTTTTTCTTTTCTAATTCTATCAAATTAATGTATTTCATTTTTTTCTCTCTCTTTCTAACTTTTTTTTTAACAGCTTCTATCTCTAATATTGTTGAGATAGTTGATATGAAAAAAACCTAATAAAAAAAAATGAAAGAATGTCTCTATGCAAACATGCTGATCATATTAAAAGATATTAAGTAATTTTTAATTATTCTAAAAGTATATGTGTAAATGATTTTTTTAACTGAAAATTTAGTCTGAAGTGGGCCGTTTGGTTGGATGTAATTCTAAATGCAGTGGATTTCTAGTTACAATGTAATTAGAAAACTTGGTTTAAACATACA